>NC_092402.1:52170214-52420197 GCF_030028105.1 Mobula birostris
CCCATGACATTTTGTCTCTGGAATTTGCTGAGCCAAGTGCAGATTCAGTCAGTTTTCAAAGTTTATTAAGACTGGGCAGATCTTGGATGAAGGAAGACACAGTTTTAACAGGGATCCAGTTCAGCATGTAATCCTTGAGTAAATGATTAGACTGCAATATGGGGAGATCTAACAGTCTTGTTTATCAATTTGGAATAGTTTTGATTGTGGAAAGCCTGCTTGACGTACACAAACTGTTAACATGCTCAAACTAGCTTTGAGCGGAAATTAGTTAAGATCTTATCTACAAAATGTACTTCTGCAGGAGAGCAGATGAGAGACACACAGACGTGCTTACAGAAAATGAGAGACAGATAAAGGGAGGGATTGGAAGAGCGTGAAGGAGGGAAAGAGGCAGATTAAGAGAGAGAGGAAGTGACAGAAAGAAATAGAGAGAGACAGAGACAGAGAAGCAGGAAAGGGTGATCCAGGCACATACAAAGAGAGACAAATACAGACAGAGGAGGGAAGCAGAGAGAGACAGGGCGAGGGCGAGGGCGAGGGCGAGGGCGAGGGCGAGGGCGAGGGCGAGAGAGAGAGAGAGAGAGAGAGAGAGAGAGAGAGAGAGAGAGAGAGAGAGAGAGAGAGAGAGAGAGAGAGAGAGAGAGATAGATAGATAGATAGATAGATAGATAGATAGATAGATAGATAGATAGATACACTTTGGGATACAGCCAGAGTGAGGTACAGAGAGGGAGATTTGGAGAAGAGGAAGTGCAGAAAGGGGGGGGCAAGGGAGGGAGGGAAGGAGGAAGGGAGGGAGGGGGAGAGGGAGAGGGGGAGAGGGAGAGGGAGAGAGGGAGAGGGAGAGAGGGAGAGAGATTGATAATGATACAGACACAGAACAGAGATGGAGAGTGAGGATGAGGGACAGAGCCAAAGAAAAAATGGATAGAGACAATGAGAAACAAACAGAGGCAGAAAGAAAAACATAGCTAGAAAGAAACACAAAAACAGAGGCAAGAAAGGGCAGAGATCAAGAATGAAGAGAAGAAAGGTGAGGGGTGGAGAAAAACAGAGACATCAATGGGGTAGAAAGGGGGACGAGAGGGGGAGAGAGTGGAGGTGAGGGGGGGCAGCGAGAGGGGGGATGGAGAGCAGCAAGGGAGAAGGGAAAGAGGGGAGAGAGGGTTTGAAAGATGGGGAGGAGGGGATGAAGAGGGGGGGACAGGGGAGAGGGGGGAGAAAGGGGGAGAAAGATAAGGGAAAGAGGGTGAGAGAGCTGGGGAAGAGAGAGAAGGGGAGAGAGAGGGGAGAGGGGGGAGAGAGAGGGGAAGAGAGAGGAGGTGAGAGGGGGGAGAGAGTTGTGGGGGGAGTGGGAAAGAGTGAGCCAGAGAAGGAAGTGTGGTAAAGAGGGAGAGGAGGAGAAAGGAGTGGGGAGATGCATGGGAATTCCCTTCTCCATCGTCTATCGGTCAGGAGAGTGATGGAACACTCCCCACTTGCCTGGGTGGAGTTAGTCCATGTACTCCACATCCACCACATTACCTCTCCATCGTCTATCGGTCAGGAGTGTGATGGAACACTCCCCACTTGCCTGGGTGGAGTTAGTCCATGTACTCCACATCCACCACATTACCTCTCCAGTGTCTACAGAGTCAGGAGTGTGAGGGAACACTTCCCACTTGCCTGGGACAAGTTCAGCTCCAACAACTCTTGAGAAGCTCAGCCCTACCTGGGAAAAGGCAGACTGCTTGTTTGGCGCCCTGTGCCACTTCCCCACTAAACACCCCCTCTCTCAATCACTGTCACTGAGTGACTGCTGTGTGCAATGTCTACAAAACCCACTCTGCTTACTAGGATGGCCTATTTTGACAGCGCCTCCCAAACCCCACACAGGAGAACGGCGGCAGCGGACGCAGAGAAGCACCACCACAGGTTCTCCTTTCACACCATCCCGACTGGGAAATACATCCTCTTCCTAAATCCCAGGAATTCCCTCCCCAATAATGTTGTGGGAGCTCTTTAACCACACAGACAACTCAAGGAGAGATGAGTTATGGACAATCAACATCCCATGTTCAAAGGAGTGAAATAAAGAGGTCACTGTGAATGCTGTAGGACATGGGCGACGTCACCGTCTTCTCCTCTCTGTCTGGGGCTCATCAAAACACGTGCGGCCAGACTGAATATTCATTCAGTCAACATGTCTCCCTTCCTCCCCGACCCCCTCTGCATGCCCAAACCATAGAGAGGGTGGAGGAGGGGGAAAGGGACAAGCTGTTGGGATGGCTAGAGGTGGGTGTGGCAGAACTGGGTGCTGTGCTTCATTAGGAGTTTGACTTCATTAAATGTACTTCATTAAATTTTTCTAACAAGTTTTTATAGATGTACTGTGGAGAGGATTCTGACTGACTACATCACAGCCTTGTATGGAGGTGCTAATGCACAGGATCACAGAATCTGCAAAGGGTTGTCGACTCAGCCAGCTTCATCACCACCCTCCCCACCATCTAGGAAATCTTCAAGAGGTGGTATCCTTAACTAAGACTCTCACCAGCTGGGACGTGCCCTCTTCTCATCACCACCATCAGAGAGGAGGCACAGGAGCCTGAAGACCCACACACAACGATTCAGCAACAGCTTCTTCTCCTTGCCATCAGATTCCTGAATGGACATTGAACCCATGAACAGCACTTCATTCATTCTTATTGTTGCACCATTTATCTGTGTAATTTATGGCAATTCATGAGTGTGCACTCTACAGCCACTGTAAAAGGACATATTTCACCTGTCTACATCAGTGATAAGAGTCTGATTCTGATAGCTGGGAATAACATGCCAGTAACTGATTGCTTTGTACTTATCTCAAAAGGTCACCTCACTCAGAGGCACTTGCACTCCAAGACACTATCTCTGGCAGATAATTATGAAACTAAAGATTGTTATCAGGCTAACTGAAGCATACTTTAACCACTTGACAGCCAACTGCACACTGCATTTGCCCAGGAACTACCTTCCTCCCCTCAGTGAATTGCACTTATCTCGCTCCACCCCTCACCCTTTACACAATCTCCTCTTCTCTCACCCTCAGTCCAAACACTGACTGTCCATTTCCAGATGCTGCCTGGCCTGCTGTCTTCCTCTAGAGATTTTGTGTTGCTCTGGTTTACACGTTAGTTGTATGGTTTTTCGGACTTCACCTACTTAGCCAAGCCTCCCCTTGCGCCTAATGGTTACAGAACACAGAACATTACAGCACAGGAACAGGCCATCATGCCAAGAGAAACTAAATCCCCTCTGTCTGTAAATAATCCATATTCCTCCATTCCCTGCCTCTTCATGTATCTACGTAATAGCCTCTTAAACATAGAACATTACAATCCAGGCCCTTCAGCCCACAGTGTTGTGCTGACCTTTTAACCTACTCTAAGCTCAACCTAACTCTTCGCCCCCAACACAGCCTTCCGTTTTTTTTCTATTATCAATGTGCCTATCTAAACATCAATTAAGTGCCTCTAATGTATCTGCCTCTACCACCACCCCTGCCAGGTGGTCCTCGCACCCACCACTCTGTGTTAAATACCTACCTCTGACATCCCCCCTACACTTAACTCTAGTCACCTTAAAATTATGCTTCCTTGCTTCCTTGTATTAGCATTTCCTGCCCTGGGAAAAAAAAAGACTCTGGCTGTTCATTTGATCTCTGCCTCTTATCATCTCTACATCTCTATCAAGTCATTTCTCATCCTCCTTCACTCCAAAGAGAAAAGCCCTCGCTCACTTAATCTATTCTCATAAGTCATGCTCTCTAGTCCAGACAGCACCCTGGTAAATGTACTCTTCACTCTCTCTAAAGCTTCCACATCCTTCCTATAATGAGATGAACACAAATGTGGTCTAACCCGAGTTTTATGGAGCTGCAACATTACCTCAAACTCTGTCTCCTAACGAAGGCCAACACACCATCACCTTATGAACGTGTGCAGTACCTTTGAGTGATCTCTGGACATGGACCCCAAGATCCCTCTGTTTCTACACACTGCTCAGAATCCCTCCAGTAACCCTGTATTCTGCCTTTGAGGTTGCCCTTCCAAAGTGAATCACTCACACTTTTCTGGGTGAACTTCATCTGCCACTTCTCAGCCCAGCTCTGAACCCTGTCGATGTCCTATTGTAATTCTTGACAACCCTCCACACTATCCACAAAACCAACAATCTTTGTGTCATCTGCAAACTTACTAACCCACACGTCCACTTCCTCATCCAAGTCATTTATAAAAATCACAAAGAGCAGGGTCCCAATATAGATCACTGTGGAGCACCACTGGCCACCAACCTCCAGGCAGAAAATGCTCCATCTACTACCACCCTCTCTGCCTTCTGTGGGCAAACCAATTCGGAATCCACACAGCCAAGTTTCCCTGGATTCCATGCCTCCTGACTTTCTGAATAAACCTACCACGGGAAACCTTATCAAGTGACTTACTAAAATCCGTATTCACCATATCCACTGTTCTACCTTCATCAATGTGCTTTGTCTTAGCCTCGAATTCGATCAGGCCTGTGAGGTACAAGCTGCTCCTCACAAAGCCATGCTGACTATCCCTAATCAGACTCTGCTCGTACATGCTCAATGCTTGTAAATTCTGTCTCCAAGGATCTTCTCCAATAATTTGCCCACCATTGAAGTAAGACTCACTGATCTATAGTTTCCAAGATTATCTCTACTCCCTTTCTTGAACAAAGGAATAACATTTGCATCAACAAAAGACAAGTAAGTCCTGCTTGTCCTGTTGAAGGGTCTCAGCCTGAAATGTTAACTGTACTCTTTTCCATAAATGCTGCCTGGCCTGCTGAGTTCCTCCAGCTTTTTGCGTGTGTTATGTTAATAACATTTGCATTCCTCCAATCATCTGGTACCAGATGAAATGTCCTAGACCAAAACAGTGACTCTTTATTCCTTTCCATAGATGTTGCCTGACCTGCTGAGTTCCTCCAGCTTTTTGCGTGTGGGTTTCCAGCATCTGCAGAATCTCATAGGTTTAATCATCTGGTACTAATCCTTTGGTCAGTGACGATGCGAAAATCATCGCCAAAGGTGCAGCAATCTCTTCCCTCACTTCCCATAGTAATGAGGGGTATATCTCATCCAGGTCTGGGGATTTTTCTATCGTAATGTTTTTCAAAGTTCTAGCACATCCTCTTTCTTAATAAGACCATAAGACAAAGGAGCAGAAGTAGGCCATTCAGCCCATCGAGTCTGCTCCGACATTTTATTATGAGCTGATCCATTCTCCCATTTAGTCCCACTCCCCCGCCTTCTCACCATAACCTTTGATGCCCTGGCTACTCAGATACCTATCAATCTCTGCCTTAAATACACCCAGTGACTTGGCCTCCACTGCTGCCCGTGGCAACAAATTCCATAGATTCACCACCCTCTGACTAAAAAAATTTCTTCGCATTTCTGTTCTGAAAGGGCGCCCTTCAATCCTTAAGTCATGCCCTCTCGTACTAGACTCCCCCATCATGGGAAACAACTTTGCCACATCCACTCTGTCCATGTCTTTTAACATTCGAAATGTTTCTATAAGGTCTCCCCTCATTCTTCTAAACTCCAAGGAATACAGTCCAAGAGCGGACAAGCGTTCCTCGTATGTTAACCCTCTCATTCCCGGAATCATTCTAGTGAATCTTCTCTGTAACCTCTCCAACATCAGCACATCCTTTCTTAAATAAGGAGACCAAAACTGCCCACAGTACTCCAAGTGAGGTCTCACCAGCACCTTATAGAGCCTCAACATCACATCCCTGCTCCTATACTCTATTCCTCTAGAAATGAATGCCAACATTGCATTCACCTTCTTCACTACTGACTCAACCTGGAGGTTAACTTTAAGGGAATCCTGTACGAGGACTCCCAAGTCCCATTGCATCTCAGAACTTTGAATTCTTTGTCCATTTAAATAATAGTCTGCCCGTTTATTTCTTCTGCCAAAGTGCATAACCATACACTTTCCAACATTGTACTTCATTTGCCACTTCTCTGCCCGTTCTTCCAATCTATCCAAGTCTCTCTGCAGACTCTCCGTTTCCTCAGCACTACCGGCCCCTCCACCTACCTTCGTATCGTCAGCAAACTTAGCCACAAAGCCATCTATTCCATAATCCAAATCGTTGATGTACAATGTAAAAAGAAGCGGCCCCAACACTGACCCCTGTGGAACACCACTGGTAACCAGCAGCCAACAAGAATAGGATCCCTTTATTCCCACTCTCTGTTTCCTGCCAATCAGCCAACGCTCTATCCACATATGTAACTTTCCCATAATTCCATGGGCTCTTATCTTGTTAAGTAGCCTCATATGTGGCACCTTGTCAAAGGCCTTCTGAAAATCCAAATATACAACATCCACTGCATCTCCCCTGTCTAGCCTACTTGTAATTTCCTCAAAAAATTGTAATAGGTTTGTCAGGCAGGATTTTCCTTCAAGGAATCCATGCTGAGTTCTGCCTTATCTTGTCATATGCCTCCAGGTACTCTGTAACCTCATCCTTGACGATCGACTCCAACAACTTCCCAACCACCGACGTCAAGCTAACAGGTCTATAATTTCCTTTTTGCTTCCTTGCCCCCTTCTTAAATAGCGGAGTGACATTTGCAATCTTCCAGTCCTCTGGAACCATGCCAGAATCTATCGACTTTTGAAAGATCATCGCTAATGCCTCCACAATCTCCACAGCTACTTCCTTCAGAACACGAGGGTGCATTCCATCTGGTCCAGGAGATTTATCTACCTTTAGCCTATTCAGCTTCCTGAGTACTTTCTCGGTCGTAATTGTGACTGCGCACACTTCTCTTCCCTGCCACCCTTGAGTGTCCGGTATACTGCTGATGTCTTCCTCAGTGAAGACTGATGCAAAATACTCGTTCAGTTCCTCTGCCATCTCCTTATCTCCCATTACAATTTCTCCAGCATCATTTTCTATCGGTCCTATATCTACTCTCACCTGTCTTTTACTCTTTATATACTTGAAAAAGCTTTTAGTATCCTCTTTGATATTATTTGCTAACTTCCTTTCATAGTTAATCTTTTCTCTCTTAATGACGTTCTTGGTTTCCTTTTGTAAGGTTTTAAAAACTTCCCAATCCTCTGTCTTCCCACTAATTTTTACTTCCTTGTATGCCCTCTCCTTTGCTTTAACTTTGGCTTTGACTTCTCTTGTCAACCACGGTTGCATCCTTTTTCCACTCGAAAATTTCTTCTTTTTTGGAATATACCTGTCTTGCACATTCCTCATTTCTCGCATAAACTCCAACCACTGCTGCTCTGCTGTCTTTCCTGTCAGTGTTCCTTATGCTGCATGCATTTAAGTACAACACCTTAAGACCAGTATTTGATACTTTTTGCTTTGATTTCACTGCAACTTTGTTGCACTGCAACTCATCCCAATGGCTACAATTTTGCCCCATCACCTGCCTGTCTTTCCTGACATCTTTACTGCTCACTATCTTAGATTTATTTCTGTTTTCCCCTTCCTCCGCTCTGTCATTCCGGTTCCCATCCCCCTGCCAAATTAGTTTAAACCCTCCCTAACAGCTCTATTAAACTTTCCTGCCAGGATATTGGTCCCCTTGGGGTTCAGGTGTAACCTGTCCTTTTTGAACAGGTCATACTTCCCCCAGAAGAGGACCCAATTATCCAAGAATCTGAAGCCCTGCCCCCCACACTAGTCTCACAGTGTACAGCAGGCTGATATGCTCAGATATGACAACATGATAATGTTGTCATGTCTGAGCATATCAGCCTGCTGTACACTGTCCTCACAGAAGTGAAGGTCCCTCTCACTGGTGAATACTGAAGCAAAATATTTATAAAGGGCTTCCCCTACCTCCTCCAATTCCAGGCATATGTTTCTATTCTATCCCTGATCGGTGCTAACCTCACTCTAGTCATCCTGTTGCCTTAGGGTTTTCCTTAATCCTAAATCTGTTCTTGAACCTACCCCAACCTATAATGTCCTCAGTCAAACATGTGAGGTATTCACAATATTTTTTTATCAACAAAATTACTTCCATTTGGGAGAGTATAGCTACAGATACTGGTACCCTCTTTAGGCAATCTTGTGAAAAAGACAACTATGTCAAAATTTTCAAGTATTTCTGATTCACACCTTGATAAGATTGTAACCAAGAGTAAACTGTCTACCTGTTGTTTCGAACCTGTCCCTACCAAACTTGTTAGGGCTCTTTTAATAATGCTTTCAATTCTGTGAGGGAAATTCATTGAAATTTGAGTTCTTCCAGATGTCTTTAAAACTGCGGCTGTCAACCCCCTACTTAAAAAGTCAAACCTTAATAGTGAGGTACTAGCTAACTACAGGCTGATATCAAATCTTCCCTTCCTGGGCAAGATTGTTGAGAAAGTTATTTTCAACCAACGCAATAACTTTCTGAATAAGAACAATATTCTGGATACGTTTCAATCAGGTTTTAGAGCAAACCACAGCATGGGGATGGTCCTTACCAAAATTGTGAGACACCTTAGGCTGAGCACTGATGCCGAGAGTCTCAGTTCAAATCCTTTTAGATCGACCAGAACATTCCCCTAGATCACCTTGAAAACTGATCTGGCTTCTCTAGTAGTGTCCTTAATTGGTTTCGTTCTTAGATCATAGAGATAAATTTTTTATCTGTCACTGTCTTCGAAGTGCTCACCCACTGAGAGATCTGTCACCTGACCAGATTCATTGCCTAGAACCAGATCCAATATGGCCTCTCCTCTAGTCACCTGTCAACATATTATGTCAGGAATCCTTTCTGGACACACCTAACAAATTTCACCTCATCTAAACCTTTTGCACTAAGGAGGGGTCAATCAATGTTAGGGCAGTTGAAGTCACCCATGACAAAAACCCTGTTTTTTTTGGTTTGGATTTTTCCAAAATCTGCTGCCTGATCTGTTCCTCAGTGTGTCTGCCACTATTGGGGCAGGGGAGAGTCTATAGAATATTCCCAATAGAGAAATCGCTCCCTGATCTGTTCCTCAGTGTCTCTGCAACTATTGGGGGGGGGGGGGTGTCTATAGAATAGTCCCAGTAGAGTGATTGCTCCCTTCCTGTTTCTGACTTCCACCCAGTGTCCCCGACAAGCAACGTCACTGCCCCACCTCTTTTACCTCCCATCCTGCCCCTTTTGAAACATCTAAACCATGGAACATCCAGAAGCCATTCCTGCCCGTCATGGCCAGAACATCATTGTTCCATGTAATAATTAAACCATACGATATAAGAGCAGAATTAGGGCTATTTGGCCCATCAAGACTACTCTATTATTTCATCATGGCTGATCCATTTTCCCTCTCAGCCCCAATCTCCTGCCTTCTCCCTGTATCACTTCATGCCCTGACTAATCAAGAATCTATCAAAATCTGCCCAATGACTTGGCCTCCACTGCCGCCCGTGGCAAAGAATTCCACAGATTCACCACTCTCTGGCTAAGAAATTCCTCCTCATTCCTCCTCCATCCATTCTAAAAGGACACCCCTCTATTCTGAGGCTGTGTCATCTGGTCTTAGATTCCCTCACCATAGGAAACATCCTCTCCACATCCAATCTATCAAGGCCGTTCACCATTCGATAGGTTTCAATGAGGTTGCCCCTCATTCTTCTGAATGCTAGTGAGCACAGGCCCAGATCCACCAAACGCTCCTCATATGATACGCCTTTCAATCCTGGAATCACTCCTTTGAAATCTCTCCAATGTCAGCACATCTTTTTAAGATAAGGGGCCTGAAACTGCTCACAGTTTTGCCAAGTGAGGTCTCACCAGTGCTTTATAAAGTCTTAGTATTACATCCTTGCTTTTATCCTCTCGTCATCTCGAAATGAGTGCTAAAATCGCCACCGACTCAACTTGCAAATCAACCTTTAGGGAATCCTGCATGAGGATTCCCAAGTCCCTTTGCACATCAAATTTTTGAATTTTCTCTGCACTTAGAAAATAGCCTACACTTTTTCTTCTTCTACCAAGTGCATGATTGTACACTTCCCGACACTGTATTCCATCTGCCATTTCTTGGCTCATTCTGCTAATCCGTCTAAGTCCTTCTGTGGCTTCTCTACTTCCTTACAACTACCTGCCTCTCCACCTATCTTTATACCATTCACAAACTTTGCCTCAAAGCCATCAGTTCCATCATCCAAATCATTGACATATAATGTAAAAAGCAGACCCAACTCAGACCCCTGTGGAACACCACTGGTCACCAGCAGCCAAACAGAAAAGGCTCCCTTTATTCCCACTCTTTGCCTCCTGTCAATCAGCCAACATTCTATCGATGCTAGAATCTTCCCTGTAATACCATGGGCTCTTAACTTGTTAAGCAGTCTCATGTGTGACGCCTTGTCAAAGGCCTTCTTTAAATTCAAGTACACAACATCAACCAATTCTCCTTTGTCTATCCTGCTTGTTATCTCTTCAAATAATTCCAACAAATTTGTCAGACAGGATTTTCCCTGAAGGAAACCATGCTGACTTTGTATTATCTTGTCCTGTATCACCAAGTTCTCCATCACCTCATCCTTAACAATTGACTCCAACATCTTCCCAACCACTGAGGTCAGACTAACTGGCCTATAATTTCCTTTCTTCTGCTTCTCTCTCTTCCTGAGGAGTGAAGTAACATTTCCAATGGTCCATTCCTCTGCAACTATGCCAGAAGGAATTGATTCTTGAAAGGTCGGACTAATGCCTCCACAGACTCTGCAGCCACCACTCTCAGAGCCTTGGGGTGTGGACCATCTGGTCCAGGTGATTTACCTACTTTCAGACCTTTCAGTTTCCCAAGCAACTTCTCCCCAGTAATGGCAACTTCACTCACTTTTACCCCTGACACACTCGAACTTCCAGCATATTGCTAGTGTCTTCCACAGTGAAGACTGATGCAAAGTACTTATTCAGTTTGACCGCCATCTCCTTGTCCTTCATTACTACCTCTCCAGCATCATTTTCTAGCGGTCCGATATCCACTCTTGCCTCTCTTTTACACTTTATGTATCTGAAGAAACTTTTGGTATCCTCTTTAATATTATTGGCCAACTTACCTTCGTATTCCATCTTTTCCTTCTTTATGACTTTTTTAGTTTCTTTCTGTTGGTATTTAAAAGCTTCCCAATCCTCTAACTTCCTACTAACTTTTGTTCTCTATTTGGCTCTAATTCTCTATATGCCCTCTATTTGGCTCTTATGTTGGTTTTGACTTCTCGTCAGCCACGGTTGCGTCATCCTGCCTTTCGAATACTTCTTCTTTGGGATGTATATACCCTGCACCTTCCGAACTGCTCCCAGAAATTCCAGCCATTGTTGTTTTGCCATCACCCCTGTTAGTGTTCCCTTCCAATCAGCTTTGGCCAGCTCCTCTTTCATGCCTCTCTAATTCCTTTTACTCCACTGTAATGCTGATACATCCGACTTTAGCTTCTCGTCAAATTGCAGGGTGAATTCTATCATATTATGATCACTTACCCCAAAGTGTTCCTTTACCTTATGTTCTCTGATCAATTCTGGTTCATTGCACAACACCCAATCCAGAATAGCTGATCCCCTAGTAGGCTCAACCACAAACTGCTCTAAAAAACCATTTTACAAATTCAGCCACTTGGGATTCAGCACCAACCTGATTTTCCAAATCTACCTGCATATTGAAACTCCCATAACTAATGACCAATTCTCTAAGTTCATCATCCTTGTTCCTGATACTTTTTGCATTAAAATAGACACACTCTAAACCCATCTCACTGACTGCAAATTTGCCTTACCGACTGCCTGTTCTTCCTTATAGTCTCTCTGCCTGTTCACCAACTGCCCCACTCTCTGACCTATCACTCTGGTTCCCATCCCCCTGCCAAACTAGTTTAAACCCTCACCAACAGCTCTAGCAAATCTGCCTGCAAGGCTATTGGTCCCCTTCAAGTTCAGGTTTAACTGTCCTTTTTTGTACAGGTCATACCTTCCCCAGAAGAGATTCCAACTCACCAGAAATCCGAAACCCTGTCCCTGCACCAATTCCTCAGCCACACATTCACCTGCCAAATCATCCTTTTCTTACCCTCAATGTGCAAGGTGCAGGCAGCAATTCAGTGATTACTAACATGGAGGTCCTGCTTTTCAGCTTCCTATCTAGCTCCCTATATTCTCTCTTCAGGACCTCATCCCTTTTCCTACCTATATTGTTGGTACCATAGTTGATACCATAGTTGGTACCATGTTGTTGTTGACCTCTCCCTCTTTAGGATGCTGTTGACCCTAACGGAGACATCCCTGACCTGGGCACCTGTGAGGCAACATCCCATCCGGGTGTCTCTGTCACGTCTACAGAACCTGTTTTCTGCTCCTCTAGTTATGGAATCACCGATAGATAGAGTGGATAGCCAGCACCTCTTCCCCAGGGCACCACTGCTCAATACAAGAGGACATGGCTTTAAGGTAAGGGGTGGGAAGTTCAAGGGGGATATTAGAGGAAGGTTTTTTACTCAGAGAGTGGTTGGTGTGTGGAATGCACTGCCTGAGTCAGTGGTGGAGGCAGATACACTAGTGACGTTTAAGAGACTACTAGACAGGTATATGGAGGAATTTAAGGTGGGGGCTTATAGGGGAGGCAGGGTTTAAGGGTCGGCACAACATTGTAGGCCGAAGGGCCTGTACTGTGCTGTACTATTCTATGTTCTATGTTCTATGAAATGTTGCTATTGTGTGTCTCCACCACCATCCTTGTCAGCGTATTCCAGGTATCTACAACTCCCTATGTAACACATCTCCTTTAAACCCCCACCCCCTCAGTTATCCCCTCTAGTATTTGACAGTTCCACATTGGGATAAAAGATTTGTGTATCACCAGGCTCTCTCTTCAACTCAGATCAAGGACAGATTCCTTTTTGTTATAAAACTATTGAACCGTCCCCAGGACATTAAAATGGACTCTTAACATGTCAGAATTCCGGTTTTTTCCCCACGTTCCAATGTTAATCATCGTTGTGAATCACTTCCCACAGCGTGTGTGGATGAAGGGTAGAATAATGGGGCTGTCGTTGGGAACGTGAAGAGAAAAAGTTGAAGGGCTACAGAGGACATTAAGGGAAGAAAATGAGAACGCTCAGCTAGCAGCTAGTATGGCGAGAATGGGTAGAACGCTCAGTTCCGCCCTCGCACCCCATTGGTTGGCTCAGATCCAGCCAGCCAGTCGTACACCCGATTACCCTTTGGTCCCACCATAGCTTCGACTCCATTGATGCGAATGGCCGTCAATCACGTCGGCTCCGCTGACAGTTCAACTTCCGCTGAGGGATAGACACCGCCAATTCAACGTGCTGACGGCTCAAAGGAGCGGCGGGGCATTATTAATATTATTGTTTGTCTCACGTTTGTCCGGGAATATTGAGACAAACGTGCGGTTGGAGAAAAATAAAAAAGAAACAACACCTTTCATCTGTCCACCCCGCTGGCCTAATAGCTCCGACGTGCACTATGTCACTCGGCGGCAAGCGTCCTAAAGAAGACGGGCTAAATCACGTAATCCGTCCTGGTGAAGCAGCCGCGTCCTATTAAAAGTAAATTTATTATTAAATGACGTGTATGTCCTCATATAATACCTTGAGAATCGTTTTCTTGTAGGTATTTAGAGGAAAATAAAGAAATACAATAGAATTTATGAAAAACTATAAATAACAATATATATGTAAACTATAAATAATAATTTGTTGTTTTTATTGTTAAAAAGGTGCTCGCACCCAACGATTCAGTATCAACGTCTTCCCCTCTGCCATCAGAGGGGAACGGCCATAAACTAACTTATTACTTTTGCACTATTTATTCATTTTGTAATTTATAGTAATTGTACGGTCTTTACTGCTGCCCCAAAACTTCAGGTTCTCCAAGTTAGTGATAATAAACCTGATTTCTGATTACAACCTACACTGGAGATCAAGTCTGCGATCGATCGCATTGTCTGCAGCGAGATGATGTATCGTTGTAGTTCCAATTCATTGAACACCCACCCCGTACCAGGAGCAGAAAATGGACTCCAACTGGCGTTATGCATTGGTGATCCAGCCAACCAGCAAAGTCTGTCCGTCCACATGTGAATGACGCAGTCCCTCCTGGGAGATGTAGTCCAAATGCCCATTGAACTCGGACATCAAGAACAAAATCGGACTACAATTCCCAACGTTGGATTGAGGGCACAAGCCAAATTATTCAGCTACTTCTTGTAAAGTTTAATGGTGGTTGGCAAATCAACATGACCGTCATCTGCTGAGTTGTAGTGTGGAGAGCACAGAGACGGGAAGTATACCCATTAAATACCACCCCCCATCGCAAATAATATCAAAAAGTCTAATGCTCTTCAGAAACTCAAACGTGCTCTTTTATACATTACAATGCCAGTGATACAGTAACAAACTTTCCATCTCGAACTGTGTCTGTCGCAAAGATCTCAATGTAGCCATTAGGTGTTTCCTTTGCATCTCATAGGAACTGCGTTCAAACAATACATGCTGCTCTGTTTCTTGACAAATGTACAGTCGGGGCGCCTAGCGCGACCCGAGTAGCAGCAATACTCTCAATGGATACGATTAAATATTCCCGTTTCAGCCTGATACAGCTAAAAAGCACAACTGCTTCCAAGGTCAGTACAGTCAACAAAGATGTCTTAATGCGTTAAAAACGAACTATCGCTCCTTAAAACCGACGGAAACAACACCGATTGTGGTCGGAAGCGCCCACGGAGGAAGCGCGAATGTAGATCGGGGTTAACAAGTGCGTTTAAGGAAACGGGGTTTTAAACTCCCTATACCGACTATCTTGCTGGTGAATGTGCAGTCCCTGGTGAATAAAATCGATGATCTCAGGGCTGGGGTGCTGAATCAGAGGGTCATTAGGACTGCGTGTGTCCTTTGTTTCACGGAATCCTGGTTAACCCCGTCTGTACCAGATGCAGCGATTCAGATCGAGGGGTTTTTTATACACTTTCAGGATAGGTCTATAGAGTTTCTCAAAAGCAGAGGTGGAGGGGTATGCCTCATGATCAACTCCTCTTGGTGCACAAATATATCAGTGCTGTCCCAATTCTGCTCACCAGACCTGGAATATCTAGCAGTAAAGTGCCATCCTTTTTACCTACCACGGGGGTTCTCTGGGGTCATTCTGGTAGCAGTTTACATTCCATCTCAGGCCAATGGCAATCAGGCTTTAGATGATCTGAGCAATGGGATCAACATGCACGAAAGA
Organism: Mobula birostris; assembly: GCF_030028105.1. Classification (NCBI taxonomy): domain Eukaryota; kingdom Metazoa; phylum Chordata; class Chondrichthyes; order Myliobatiformes; family Myliobatidae; genus Mobula; species Mobula birostris. The sequence continues at coordinate 52,185,483 of NC_092402.1, forward strand.
GCGCATCCTAACGCCTTCACCATCGTTTTGGGGGATTTCAACCAGGCCAGACTGAAAAAATCACTAAGCAAATACCATCAACACTTGCAATACCAGAGGAAACAACACACTGGACCATTGCTACACCACCATCAAGAATCCCTACCATGCTAATCCGCGCCCTCACTTCGGGAAGTCTGATCACCTGGCTGTACTTCTACTCCCTGAGTATAGGCAGAGACTGAAGACTGCAGCACCAGTAGTGAGGACCAAGGTTTGGACAAGGGAAGCACAGGAGCGCCTACAGGACTGCTCTGAATCGGTGGACTGGACTGTATTCAGGGATTCATCGTTGAACCTGGATGAGTATGCTGCAGTTGTTACGGACTTCACTAAAACCTGTGTGGATGAGTGTGTGACTACAAAAACTTACTGTACAGTCCCAAACCAAAAGCAGTGGGTGAACCAGGAGGTACGTCATCTGCTGAAAGCTAGATCTGTGGCATTCAAGTCTGGCGATCCAGGCCTGTACCAGAAAACCAGGTATGATTTGCAAAGGGCTATTTCAAGAGCAAAGAGACAATTTCAAATGAGGTTGGAGACAACATCAGATGTACGACAACTCTGGCAGGGTTTGCAAGACATAACTTCCTACAAAGCGAAACCCAACAGCATGAATGGCAGCGATGCTTCACTACTGTAAACATGTGCCAACCAACTAGCGGGAGTATTCAAGGACATTTTCAACCTCTCACTGCTATGAGTGGAAGTTCCCAATTGCTTCAAAAAGGCAACAATTATACCAGCGCCTAAGAAGAATAATGGGAGCTGCCTTAATGAACCGAGACTTAACACCGAGTCTATGGTCATTCTCCCTTTATGAAATCCAGATTAGTCTACACTGGTCTTGCTACCGTTCCACTATTTTCCACAAAATAAGAAAGCCTTGCTATAACCATTCATTTCACTATCTTACATACATGTGAAGTTAGCGAAACAAGTCTATAACGGAAGGATTTGGTTGATCCTTACCAGATTTCAATTTAGGGATAGCAATGCTAATTTCCAGGAAGCAGGAAGTTACCCTTCAATTTTAGTAAAAAGTTCCAAAACCAACATACGCTTCCAATCCGATAACTGTGTAAACATATTATAACAAATGACTCTAGCCAACTGACAAAAGCGGTCCACGCGTTACGGCAGTCAAGGCTGCACGGTGTGCCAGGAAATGTCATTCGCAAATCCATTAATTCCCAGCACTTGGAGGACAACTTCTAGCGTACATTGTGGGATCAGCCAGTCTGTCTGTGAGGAATAGGGTGTTCACCCTGTGCTGTTCAGCGTCCATGACCGGGTGCGACTTGCGGGAACAACCATGCAGCCAAACCAGTTCTTGTGTCAGCCGGGCCACAGTGCATGCTGGGAGATGTAGTCCGACCATTAATAACCCCCCCGAACCCCCCGAACCCCCCGCACCCACCGCACCAGCATCATCAACGGCAATTAGACTAAAACCCCCGTTTAGGGGAATCGACTAATCAGCAAACCGGTCCGCAGGTGACGGATGATCGGGCTTTGCCGGGAAAGATAATTCACTTTCCTTTTGACTCCCAGCTCCGGGGTTGTACTGCAATCGTCGGCATGTATAGCGGAGACCGAACAGCAGACTTTGTCCGCATTAGGGCCGCAGTGCCTGCTGGGAGATGGAGTCCATACGCTTATTAACTCTCAAAACACTAAGTACAGTAGGACTACATTTTCCCAGTGTGCATTCGGTATCTGCCAACTAGGGGAGCCGGTTTGCGTATGACGAACGCCCGCTGTGCCTGCTGTGAGATGTAGTCTTAATTTTCAATAACTCTGAGCGCTAGGAGTGGAACCAAACTACAATTCCCGATCTCCCTCGGCGGAGAAGTGGGGGCCGCCCGAACCCGCATCGCGTGGCTTAGCTGCGGGAGCTGTCCGCTTGCATCAGCCGTTGTAGATCGCCTTCTAGCCGCAGTCATGGTTTCACCTATGGCCGTTAAGCTATTCCTCAGTCCCGGGGTCCCCGGCAACTTGAAGGTGGTGGCTACTGTGGAGTTGACAGGGGTCCAGCTCGATCAGCAGCAAATCTGCCCGAACGGTGTGGATGGGATGAGAAGGGGAAGGGTGGAGGTGGGTGGGAGGAGTGTGGGGTAAGGGAGCTGTGCAAGCGGGAGGTTCTAATGAGGGGAGTATGGTAAAGGGGATGTGGTGTTGGGAGGTGAGGGTGTTGGTGAAGGGGAAGGGTTAAGAGGAGAAGGTGGTGTGGTGAGAGGGGTGTGGGAATATGTGATGGGGTGGGTGGGAATGGGGAAACGAGTGGCGAGAGGGAGGTGGGGAGAAAGGTGATTTGGAATAGTGGTGAAGGAGGGAAGGTTGGAATGGGAGGGAGAAGAGTTGGAAGGGTGGAGGGGACTGGGGCAAGTGGTGACAGTAGATAAGTTGGAGGGACAGAGAGAAGAGTGGGGCAGGTTGGAGGTGGGAGGTTAATGGGGAGAGGGGAGGGTGGGGGCAGACAAGGGGATAGAGGCAGGAGAGGTGATTGGGGCAGAAGGCAGACAGGAATGAGGAAATGGCTGGGGTGGAAAGGAAGGGAGATGAGAGAAGGCAATTTTGGTGAAAAGTCAGCTGAAGGCACAGGAACCCTCCGGTGTGCCTTTTGTCTTGTAGTAGATCCTGCCCAGGGGAGCAGAGGGGCCCCAGTGTTGGAGCAAGGTTAGCCTAGAGGAGGGGGATGCAGTACTCTCACGGAACCACTGACTCTCTCCTTGTCTCCCTCCAGAGCGTGTGGTGCCTTACCTGTCACAGCCCCGACATCCTGCCCTACAGCTCCCAACCGGAGACTTCATATTCTCCGGCAACGCCATTTGTCAGTGAGTATAAAGTGGAGAGGGTTGGGTTTGTCTCACTCTCGATTGGAAGGAACATTTCCAGGTGTGAGGAGCTTCCCTCCTCAACACTGCTCCCGTCTTGTGTCCCATTTCCGCGGGTGCCCTGCCCTCGAATCTGTGTTCAGTTCTGGTCACCCTGCCGTGGGAAAGGTGTTGTTAGACAGTGGAAGTCTACAAGAATGTTATAAACACAGATGCTGAAAATCCAGAGTAACACACACGAAATGCTGGAGGAACTCAGCAGGTTAGGCAGCATCTATGGAGATGAATAAACAGTTGACACTTTGGGCTGGGACCCTTTGTCAGGACTGGAAAGGAAGGGAGCAGAAGCCAGCATAAGAAAGTGGGAGTAGGGAAAGGAATTCAAGCTGGCAGGTGATGCGTGTTATCTCAAGCTCCATCACGCTGAGCACTGGGTGACTGGGTGCCTCCCCAGGGCTGTGTGCTCAGTCCGCTGCTGACTCATGACTGCACTGCCAGATCCAGCTCAAAGCACATCAAGTTCACTGATGGTACAACGGTGGTTGGCCTCATCTGCAACAATGGTGTATCGGTGTGCTGAGAGGCTTATCAAATGGTGCAAGAACGACAACCTAAATCTCAACATGGACAAGATAAAAGAGGTGATTGTTGATTTCAAGAAGACACAGGTTAACCACTCTATTGCACATCAATACTGCTGTGGGGAGAGTGAAGAGAAAGTTCATTGGTGTGAGCATAACAGATGATCCAACCTGGACCCAGAACACCTCACTAGCCAAGAAGGCTCAGCATCGTCTACATCTACTGAGGAGATTGAGGTGTGCAAGGCTCCCCACCCCTATTTGAGTAACTCTGTAGAAACTATCCAGCATGTCCTGTCTGGCTGCATCAGTGTGCAGTACAGAATCTGTAAGACCCTACAGAGGTCAGTAAAAACAACTGATAGGATCACCAGGGTCTCCCTCTCCCCCTCTCCCCATTTGTGACATTTACTGGGAGCACTGTATGTGAAGAACCCAAAGCATTGCTGAGGATTCTCGCCACCCATCCCACCATATCTTTGACCCACTAGCATTAGGAAGGAGGTACAGGAGCATCAGGACTAGGTCTGACAGACCAGGTAACAGCTTCTTCCCTCAGGCTGTGAGACGAATGAATACCTTGCCACCACCGAGGTCTCCTCACTAGGACAGTGAGCTGTTCATTGTACTGTTTACCTGTGCTGTGCACTTCGTATGCATTTTGACTGATTAATATTTTGTTTTGTGTGCTCTGTGTGATATATGCACTATAGATGTACCATTGTTTGGTTGTAGAGGCAAATGACTAAAACCTTGAACTTGAATTGACTGGGGGAGGGAGGGTGAAGTATGAAGCTGGGATGTGATAGGTGGAAGAAGTCAAGGACTGAAGAAACCAGAATTTCCATTTGAATTGAAGGAATTGTAATCCCCATTTCAATTTGACTTCCCATTTCCACCCTGACATGTCTGTCCATGGCCTCTACTGCCACAAAGTTAGGTTGGAGGAGCAACACCTCTAGAAAAGTACAGCACAGGAACAGGCTGTTCAGCCTTTTAGTTCGTGCTGAACCATTCTGTCTGGGTAGCCTCCAACCTGATGGCATGAATATCAATTTTTCCAACTTCTGGTAATTTGTCTCCTTCCCCCATTTGTCTTTTTCATTCCCCTTTTTGGCTTCCCTCTTGCCCCTTCTCCTCACCTCCCTCTGGAGTTGCTCCTCTTCCTCTTTCTCCCATGGTCTATGCTCCTCTCCTATCAGATTCCTCCTTCAGCCTTTTACCTCTTGACCTAATCCCTCCCAGTTTCTTATTTCATCTCTCCCCCCCCCACCCCCACCCCACCTCACCTGGCCTGAAACGTCGACTGTACCTCTTCCTAGAGGAGCTGCCTGGCCTGCTGCGTTCACCAGTAACTTTGATGTGTGTTGCTTGAATTTCCAGCATCTATAGATTTCCTCGTGTTCTCATTCTCACCTGTCAGCTTGTCCTCCTTCCCTTCCCCCGACCACCTTATTCTGTCTTCTTTCCCCTGCCTTTCCAGTCCCGATGAAGGGTCTCGGCCCAAAATGTCGAATATTCATTTCCATCCATAGATGTTGCCTGATCTGCTGAATTCCTCCAGCATTTTTGAGTGTGCTATGAGGATGTTGCCTGAACTTGGACTGAGTTTTGGAGACATTGTAGCTTTGCTGGCTCTGGCTCAGTGTAGGGAGTCATGCTGTATCCTTTGCTGATTTGCATTCTTTTTCTCTCCCCCCCCCCCCCCCCCCACACCTTGCAAGGTACCTGTTCACAATCAGTGGGAAGGTGCCTAGTGATGCCACGAATCAGTGGCTGGAGTGGGAGGCGACACAGCTACTGGTGAGTCTGACGTGAGTTTTACAAAAATTTTACAAAAGGCATATTTGATTCCTACGTGGAATGTGCAAAATGTAGAACACTAAAAGATGTAGTTGTAAGATAAAATGATGTCAGCTTGGAATGTGGAGGCCTGGGTGCACGTTGCTGAGATTGGCTGCTGGTGAAGACTTGCTAACGCTGGGATGTTACCACTTACCTCCCCAGTAGTAACTTCAGCTTTCCTCTGGTATTGACTGTAAATACTATTCTGTTTCTTTACAATCACTTTGCTTTCTTCTCTGTTTTTATTAAGCATCATTTTTACTTCTAGTATTTTATTCTTTATATAACTCTAATAAAGTAATTCTTCTAACCTTTAGCACGTGCATGGTATCTCCTTTGTGGGCGCCTCTTGTTGCCGAGTCAGGAGAGAACCAGGAACACAATTTCAAAGTATTTTCGTTACATCTGGGGAGGCAGGTGGTAACAGCCCAGCATCATGAGTCCTGCCCTGGCATGGGGAGGAGTGGATTTGGCTGGAGTGGTTATGGAAGTGGTAGGTGTACAGCACCCTGTGTAACAGCATCAAACCCTCCCTGTTTCTGAGCTCCAGCCCAGTAGCAAGGAAGTTCGGTGCTCCATTTGCCTCTCTTAACCAGCAGCTTTACCTGTGGCAATCGTTTTGCGGTTCTGCGTCTTATCTTCCTGTTTTGATCAAATGGGGCTCAACAGCTGTGTTTCGCAGCTCGGTTGGCAGAAGGAAAACTGATCTGGAACCTTGCTGCCTTGCAGCTGTACACACTCACTAGGAAGGCTTCGGGAGAAACCCCGGTTGGGGGGGGAATCGTGGGAGCTGAAGTCCCAAAGACAGTCCTTCGTTGAGTTCAACGCTGACTGGCAACTCCTGCAGCGCTGCTGGTGCCAAACTGTATCGGTCTCTCCTGTTCCTTTAGATTCATCAGCTGCTTGGAGAAGGGGAGCCTGCTATATTGGCAACAGCTTGCTATTCATATCGTACTGCACTGACTCGTGTACCACATTGACAGCTGGGATGCAGCATCCATGGTTGACCCTGACTAATGGAGGGCCTCAGTATCTCCCTGTCTCTCCTGCTCTGCTGGCTGAACCCTCTAACAAACTTCTACAGGTGTACAATACTGTTAGAAGTGCTGTACCATGGCGGTCTGGAACAGCAATTCGGTGTGCAGGAACATAAGCTGCAGAGAGTCGTGGACTCAGCCCAATACATCACGGACACACCCCTCCCTCCCCACCATCGGTAGTGTCTACAGGAGGTGCTGCCTCAGGAAGGCAACATCCCTCCCCCAGTGTACCATGGTGATGCTAATTTTTATGGCATTTATACCCTAGTGGATTTCTACACGTGTACAGTGGAGAGCATAATGAGTATGACAACACTGAGCAATACAGTGGACTTTTCCTTGATTCTAAGTGTGTCCTTTCTTTGTAAAACAAATTAGTGTGCAATTTATAATTTTCTTGTGAATGTTGCCTATCCTTACTGATTGCGGCCTGTTGGTCAGAGTGTTAAGGGTCCAGTTGGAGAGGGAGCCATTAACTCCCAGGGTCCAAAGTTTGGTGAGGAGTTTGTTTGGTACAGAAGCCTGAAGTCTCACACCACCAGGTTCAGGAACAGCTACTTCCCTTCAATCATTCGGTTCCTGAACCAACCAGCACAACCCTGATCACCACCTCAGTACAGCAACACTGTGACCACTCTGCACTACACTGGACTTTTACTTGTTTGTGTTCTTTCTTGTAAAAAGTGTTAAGAATTTATACTTTTCTTGTGAGTGTTGTCTGTCTGATGCTCTGTGCCTGTGACGCTGTGGCAAGTTTTCCATTGCATCCGTATAACAGTGAACTCTGGCTCTTTTGTTTCACAGCCGGTTGTGTATGGGGTGCTGCATGCAGTGCTGGTACAGGGCAAGAGAAAGGAAGAGGCCGCGAAGATGGTCAGTCGGCAGCTGGCGCACCTTGACCAGGCTCTGAGCAGCTCGGTGCTGCCCTGCCTTACCTCGGTAAGTTCACGCTGCACTCCCAAACAAGGTGTTGTGGTAAGAAAGGAGGGAACACTCTGTTTCCACCCCCGCCGTGCACCCTCACCACTTTCACTCCCTACTCCCTATCCCTCCATCCCTCTCTTCTTGCTGTCCCAGCTCTTCTGTGGAGGGGGAAGATCCCCATCACCACAGGATGATGGAAAGCTCCCTCACCGGAGGTTTCAATTCAGGCCCTTCTGGACGGGAGGGTTGAAGGGTTTGGGATGTGCCGTCAGAGTGATCCTAGCCCAATGGATCATTCAGGGTGGGGAGCTGGTAAATGATTCATTAGCTGGCCACAAGGTGAACAGTGAGGGTGAAAGAGTGTGCAAAGATAATGCTGGGTAGAAACGTGGCAAATGCTGTTTAATCTACGTTAACTGTGCGGGAACATAATTGGTGAGATGTGATATGGGAATGTAAGTTGGTTTATTATTGTCATGTATACCAAGGTGCAGTGAAAAACTGTTTTGCATACTATCCATATCATTTAGCACATCAGTATGGATGGAATGCAAAACAATGAGTACTACAAGGTAAAACAACAACAGAATGCAGAATAAAATGTTACAGTTACGGAGAAAGTGCAGTATAGGTAGACACTAAGGTGCCACGTCATAATGAGGTAGATTGTGAGCTCCAGTGCATCTTATTGTACCAGCGGTTCATTCAATAGTTTTATAACAGCAGGGTAGAAATAGTTCTTGTACTGTGATGAGAAGGGAGTCATTCAGCCAGAAAGTCATGAATCAGTGGGATTTGCCACCTTCATTGCCACAGAGGGCAGTGCAGGCCAGCATTGGTTTATTATTGAGATGCAGTGAAAAGTTTGTCTTACAAAGTGTTCATGCAAATTAGAACATTGCTCTGAGGTACAACAATGACAATGCATTCAAGTGTAAAACTTCTGAAAAGGTGTACAGCAGGTAAATGATGAAGTGCAAGATCATAATGAGGTAGATTGTGAAACCAAGAGTCCATCTTATTGTCCAAGAATCTGATCACAGTGGGGTAGAAAGTGTCCCTGAGCCTGGCTTTTGTATTGTCTGCCTGATGGGAAGAGAGAATGTCCGGGGTGGGTGGGGTCTTTGATGATTCTGGCTGTTTTACTGAGGCAGTGAGAAGTGTGGACAGATTCCATGGAGGGGAGGCTGGTTTCTGTGATGTGCTGAGCTGTGTCCAGAACTCCCTGCAGTTTCTTGTGGCCACAGGCAGAGCAGTTGACGAACCAAGCGGTGAAGCATCTGGATAGGATCTGTTCTGTGGTGCATCTGTAAAAATGGATGAAGGTCAAGTTGATCTCATAACAAACAGCAAAACTTGTTCCTCCTATCTCTCAAAGGACACAGTGACTGTGGCTGATATTGTGGTCTGGGGAACTCTCTATCCACTCCTAAAGGATGATTTGGGACTTCAAGGTATCGTTGGTTTGTTTATTATTGTCTCATAACAAGATACAGTAAAAAAAAGCTTTTACGTTGCATGCCATCCACTCAGATCATGCCTTACAGGGAAGGTGATGTGCCACAAGGAGGTAGATTCTGAGACCAAGAGTTTGAGAGATCCGTTCTAGTGTATGATAACTGTAAGCTTGAAGTTGTCCTCGAGTACATAGATCAACACACACAAAGCTGGAGCAACTCAGCAGGTCAGGTAGCATCTATGGAGGGAAAAGGAGTGTCGACTTTTTGAGCCAAGACCCTTCATCACTACTCACCTGGATTCATCTATCACCTCCTCCTCCCTCAATTATTTTATTCTGGCTTCTGCATCCTTCCTTTCCAGTCCTGATGAAGGGTCTCGGCCTGAAATGTTGACTGTTTATTCCCCTCCCCCTCTCCATAGAGAGACCTGCTGAGTTCCTCCAACATTTTGTGTCTATTGTTCAAGATTTCCAGCATCCATAGTACATAGAAAACAGAACATTACAGCACAAGTACAGAAAAATTGCCTGCACATGGTCCATATCCCTCCATTGCCTGCGCATTCATGAGCCGATTTAAATTTCTCTTGAACACCATTGGCATATCTGCTTGCTCCTCCACACCCGACAGCCTTTTCCAGGCGCCTTCCACTCCTGATGCATAAAAAAAGAAACTTCCTCTCCACGTTCCCCCTCACATTTAAGTGCAAGTTATTCGGTATTTGACATTTTTATCCTGGGGGGAGGAAGACTCTGTACCTCTCATAATTTTATAAACCTATCCCAGGTCTCCTTTCTTCCTCCGGTTCAGGGGAAATGGCTCCCAGCCTGTCCGTGCTCATCTGATGCTACATAGCTGTGACGCTGCAGCAGGTAGCTTTCTCATTGCATGTGCATACGTGTATTTGAATGTGCAAGAACATATGAAGCTGTGGAGAGCAGTGGACTCTGCCTAATACATCATGGACACATCCCTCCCTCCCCACCATGGGTAGTGTCTACAGGAGGTGCTGTCTCAGGAAGGCAACGTCCATCGTCAGAGATCCCCACCATCCGGGACATCCCATCTTCTCACAGCTCCCATCGGGCAGGAGGTACAGAAGCCTGAAGTCCCACATCACCAGGTTCAGGAACAGCTACTTCCCTTCAATCATTTAGTTCCTGAACCAACTGGCACAGCCCTAACAGTTTAATAATACTATGACCACTTCGCAGTACAATGGACAGAACAAAAACAAAATGTGTTATTTAGAACACAACAGGTGTAAAAATTGTCTAAAGTTTGTTTTCCTTGTGAATGCTGTGTCTCTTGCACTATGTGCCTTTGATGCTCCTGCAAGCAAGCTTTTCATTGCATTTGTGCCCACAAAAATAAACTTGTTTTTGACTCTGAGTGGAGAACAGAAATGCATACACCAGATTGCTGATCATTTACTACAGTTCGGCGTTCAACACCATCATTCCCTCCAGATTTATCATCAAGCTCCAACACTGGTCTCTGTACCTCCCTCTGCAACTCCACCTCAACTTCCTCATCGGGCGACCTCAGTCAGTGAGGTTTAGTAACAAAATCTCCTCCTCACTGACCATCAAGATAGGTGCACCTCAAGGCAGTGTACTTAGTTCCCTGCTCTATCACCCTCACGCTCATAACTGCGTAGCTAAGCACAGGTCCAACACTGTCTACAAATTCACCGATGACAACCCTGTTGATTTGCAGAATCACAGATGGTGGTGAATCAAAATGGAGTTTGTCTCTCTGTCGCTCTCCCTCACTCATGTCCATGTGTGCACAGGTTCAGTGAAAAACTTATTTGCAGCAGCAGCACAGGCATATCAGAGGTACATGATCATCAAAAAAGCAAATTAAATGCAATTCTTACAAGAAAGGTCACACTTAGAACAAAACAATCGAAATTCATTATGGTGTTTGGTGTTGCTGTGCTGAGATGGTGATCAGGGTTGTGCTGGTTGGTTCAGGAACCGAATGTTTGAAGGGAAGTAGCTGTTCCTGAACCTGGCGGTGTGGGACTTCAGGCTTCTGTACCTCCTGCCCGATGGGAGCTGTGAGAAGATGGGATGGCCCGGATGGTGGGGATCTCTGATGATGGACGTTGCCTTCCTGAGACAGCACCTCCTGTAGACACTACTGATGGTGGGGAGGGAGGGATGTGTCCGTGATGTGTTTATAGGGCAGATTTCACAACTCTCTGCAGCTTCTTGTCGTACCGGCCCGTAATGCAACCAGTCAGGAAACAGTACATCTGTAGAGGTTTGAGTGTTTGCTGACAATTCTAACCAACCGAGAAAGTGAAGATGGTGGCATGCCTTCCCTGTGGTTACATCTATCAACAGTTCATCTGAGGTATTAACGCCCAGGAATTTTGAGCTGCTGCCTCTGAGTTTAAAACTGCTGATTGAGAAATAGTTTAATTTTCTCTCTCTCTCTCTCTCTCTCTCTCCCCTCCATTTAAATGCACCCCTTTCCCTGCAGAGGAGTTTGTGACCCTGAGTGAATGGTTTCGGCGCATGTCCTGCACAGGACCCTGCCTTGCAGCTGCAACTGCTGTACTGGAGGGGCAGGGGCTGCAGGTCTTCAAGCCCCACTTGCAGAAGCACGCCCCTCCCTTGCAACTAGCAGAGGAGCTTCTTGCCAACAAGGCTCAGGTACGAACTGGTCGAACTGGTGTGTGTGTGTGTGTGTGTATATATGCGTGCGCGCTTTGCATATTTCCCTGTGACCCTGTGAGTTTTCCCTGGCTGCACTGGGTTTTTCCCACATCGCAGTCATGTGCGGGGTCTTTGAGTAAGAGGTTGCTGCGAGCTTTCATCGAGGTTACCTCGCTATTCCCTTTTTTTTTTGAAATTTTCAGTAACTATGTCTTTGCACTGTACCACTGGCACAAAAATCCAAATTTCACATTGTAAAAACAGTGACAATAAACCTGATTCTGGGTGGGGGTATTTCATAGAGATGTGCCAGTTATCACAAGCTCAGCATCAGTAAAGAATGGGACAGCAGAGAAACAGACCCTTCAGTCCTTTGTGTCCCTGACAACCTCTTTGTCTGTCTCCACCAGTCCCATTTCTCCCCTTTAGGACCCTGTCCTTCCTTACTCTGCCTGTTTCCTCAATATCCCTTGGCAGTCCATTCTAAGCACCTACCATACACTGTTTTCAAAATCAAAACCTGTCCTGCACATCTCTCTTCAACCTGTCTACCTCCCTCACCTTAAAACCATGCCCCCGGTATTAGACAATTCAACAGTGGAGGGGAAACGATGCTGACTGTCTCCTCTATCTATGCTTCTCATAACCCTTTAAACCTTTAGCAGGTCTCCCCCTCTGCCGCTCCAGAGAAAATAACTCAAGTTTGTCTAACCTCTCCTTATAGCTCATGCTCTCTAATCCAGGCAGCATCCTGGTGAACCTCTTCTGTAAAGCCTCTCCAAAGCCTTTCTGTAAAGGGGCAACCAGACTGGATGCAATACTCCAGATGCAGCCTGACCACAGTTTTATACAGCTACATCGTGCCTTCCTGACTCTTAAACTGAATGCCCCGATTGAAGAAGGAAAACATGCCGTATGCCTTTATTTTTCTTTTGCCACCCTATTCACTTGCGAGGCCACTTTCAGGGAAGTTTGGACTTAGATTCCAAGATCCCTTTGTACATTGGAGTTGGTTTATTATTGTTGCATGCCCGGAGTTCAAGTTTAATTGTCATTCAACCACACAGCCAAACGAAACAGCATTCCTCTGCAGCCAAGGTACAAAACACAGTACCAACAGTCACACACAGCACATATGATAGCAGAACGTTGTAGAGTTACAAAAAAGAATTTAGAATTTAATAATACAGCCCAAGTCCCTGAGTGTCCTGGCTTGTAGATTAATGGTGCACGAGTGTTGTCCTGGAGCCCCATGTTTCTACAAGAACAGTCACACGGCAGTTCCTCAGATCGCATAATGTAGCCGCAGACAAAGGCAATCTAGCTTATCTCCCACCGAACAAACACTGGAAGGCAGCACTGATGGGGAGGGGCCAGCCTCCAACCCAGCGCGGAATTCAGCATCTCCTTCCTCAGCAGACACAACAAGCAACCCCAAGGTGTGAATGAGGGCCTGGTCCGTGCCACAACTAAGGCAGCTTTCCCGCTGTCGGTCTTGCCAATGAGCCAGTGAATTGGACTCTCAGTATTCTAGATTACCAATGTTCACCAGCGTCTTGCAATCACAACAAAAACATCCCGCACCATCCGTTGGATCACGTACAGCCACTGACACCTTCCATGAGTGGCTGGAGCAGGCTGCAACACAGTGTGCAACAAGTCCAACTCCACTGCTCTCCAGCAGCTTGCTATTGGGGTAGTCCTGTTCTTAGTATCCTGCAGTGTCTGGCAATCATGAAAAAGACGTAAAGGCTGAACAATTAAACAATTGTTTTCATCCAGACAGGCTGCATATGAGCACACTGCCATCTTAGTGAAACACTCAATCTTCTATGCTCCGAGGAATAAAGTCTCAATCTGCCAAACCTCTCTCCATAACTCAGTCGCACGAGTTGGCAACATCCACATCAATCTCCTCAGCACTCTTTCCAGCTTAATGATTTCTTTCCTGTAACAGGGGGACCGAAACTGCACACAAGGGCTTGTTAGATCTTTTACAGAGCAATCCCATTCCAAAATGGTAATTTTCCCTTGCTAACACACTCTCTGCTCACAAGTGGAGGACATCAGTGCAATAAAGAAATGTCGGACAAATTGAGTGGCTTGCTCAGGAGTGCCGAAGGATGAGGGGAGACCTGAAATCTGATTTTAACCATTTTGGGAAATCTGATCACTTGGCTGTCCTCCCACCTGCATACAGGCAGAGGCTAAAGAGCAAGGCTCCAGAGATTAGGACAACAAAGAGGTGGTCGCGGGAGGCAGAGGAGCGAGTCAGTGTGACTGAGCCGTGGATCTGAATGAAATCACCATGGTTGTCACAGACCTTGTTGAAATGAGTGTGTCCCCTCAAATTCATTCAGCCTTCCCCAACCAGAAGTCCTGGATGAACCATGAGATCCGCAATCTGCTGAGGGTCAGATCTGTGTTGTTCAGGTCTGACGATCAAGTAAAATAAGAGGTTTAGGTACGATCTCCAGAAAGTCATTTCATGTGCAAAGTGGCATTTCTGGACTAAACTTGAATCACAGAAGGGTGCTGGACAGCTGTGGCAGGGATTGAGTGCTATCACCTCCTACAAAGTGAAACCAAGCGACATAGCTGACAACAAGGCTTCATTTTGAGATGAGCTCAATGACCATCAAAATGTGGAAGTACTTTCATGAACTCCCAGCCCCCGATGACCCTGTGATTGCGGTCCCTGAGGCCGCCGTGAGAGTATCATTCAGTTGGGCAAACCCACGGGAATCATCTGGCCCAGATGGCCGAGTACTAAAGACCTGTGCTAATCAGTTGGGTGTCTTTAATCTCTCGCTTTGGCTGTCTGAGATACCGACCTGTTTCAAGCAGGCTAGAAATATGCCGGTCGCGAAGAACTGGTAACCTGTCTCAATGACTATCATCCAGTTTCCAGGAGGAGGAAACCAGAAATCTATGAGCCAGTCCTCATCAGAGGATCAGAGGTGGGGAGCGTCAGCAACTTTAAATTCCTCAGTGTTATCATTTCAGTGGATCCGTCCTGCATTCAGCATGAAGTACCATTCTGAAGAAAGCAAGGCAATGCCTCTACTTAGAAGTTTGCAAAGATTTGGTGTGTCATCCAAAACTTTGACAAATTTCTTTTGATATGCGGTGGAGAGTGTATTGACTGGTTGCATTACAGGCTAGTATGGAAACAACAATGCACTTGAATTGAAAATCCTACAAAAAGTAGTGGATGTGGCCCCATCATTCACGGGTAAAGTCCCCTTCCCCACCGTTGAGCACATCTACATGAAGTGCTGTTGTAGGAAAGCAGCATCCATTGTCAAGGACTCCCACCACCCAGACCATGCTCTCTTCTCACTGCTGCCATCAGGAAGAAGGTACAGGAGCCTCAGGACTCTCACCACCAGGTTCAGGAACAGATATTAGCCCTCAAACGTCAGGCTCCTGAACCAGAGGGGATAACCTCACTCGCCCCATCACTCAACAGTTCCCACAACCCACGAGCTCGCTTTCAAGGACTCTTTGTCTACGGAGAGAAATAAACAATCAACGTTTTGGGTCTTTTGCAGGTCTGGAAAGGAGGGGGGCAGAAGCCAGAATAAGAAGGGGGAAAGGGGAATGATTACAAGCTGGCAGGTGATAGGTGAAGCCAGCTGAGGGGGAAAGTTGGTAGGTGGGAGAAGGGGATGAACTAAGACCCAAAACGTGATAGGTGGAAGAGGTAAAGGGCTGAAGAAGGAGGAATCTGATAGGAGAGGACAGTGGACCACAGGAGAAAGGGGAGGAGGAGGGGAATCAGAAGGGAGTAATGGGCAGGTGAGAAAAGAAGAGACGTGAGGGTAAACAATGGGGAATGGGAAAAATAAGAGGGCAGGATAAAAATGACTAGAAGTTAATGACTCGGATGGAATAGGAAGTGTTGCTCCTCCATCCTGAGTTTGGTATTGTGGCAGTAGAGGAAGCCGTAAATAGACATGTCTGAATGGGAATGAGAAGTTGAAATGGGTAGCCACTGGGAGATCCTGCTTTTTGTGGCAATCAGAGGGAAGGTGCTTCACAGAGACGGTGAGGCATAGAGAGACAGCAGTATCTTTTCCTCTGGTGTCAAAATGATTAATACTGGAGGTCATACGTTTAAGGTGTGAGGGAGAAAGTTTTATTTTACCATATGTGGTGTTGGAGGCAGGTACTATAGAAGTGTTCAAGAAGCTCTTCAATTAACGAATGTGAAGGGGATGAGGGATATAGATGTTGTGTAGACAGAAGGGAATAGTTTAGTCAGGTGTTTAATTGCTATTAAAATGAGTTTGGAACAGCAAAGTTTTTTTTTTACACAGAATGATTGGTATGTGGAATGTGCTGCCGGGGTGGGGCTGGAGGCAGGTACAGAGTTGCCGTGACTATGTGGATTGGTGTAGATAGATTAACTTTTTGATGCTTGCATTTTTATATAATCACCTGTAGATGCGTAAGTACGGGACAACCACAACTCCCAGATCCCAGCACCCCTCAGGGTGGAAGACTATTTCCCCTCAGATCCCCTCTAAACTTCAACACACACCACTGCCTCTTTTAAAACTTGCTCTTCCCCTTCTCCAATGTTGTGCGAGTATCTGCCTGAGGGGGGTGGTGCAGGAAGATATTCGCACAACATTGGAGAAGGGGAAGAGCAAGTTTTGGGGTAGGTGTAGATAGTAACTGACAGTCAGCATAGTCACGGTCACTCTTTCCCTTTGGAAACAGCGCCACCTGTTGGATCTGCTGGGTTTTTTTTGGAAATCAAGAACGAGGCATAAAACTTGGTGATTACAGCTGATTTATTATTACGAAGAATTATAGGAAGGATGTGGAAGCTTCAGAGAGGTTGCAGAGGGGATTTACCAGGATGCTGCCTCAACTAGAGAGTGTGTCTTAGGGTGGGTTGAACAAGCTTTTGGCTTTTCTCTTTGGCGTGAAGGAGGATGAATGGTGACTTGATAGAGGTGTATAAGGTATGAAGTATCGACAGAGTGAACAGCTGACACTTCTTAAGGCAGAAATGGTGATTGGAAGAAAGTATAGAGGGCATGTCAGGGTTAGGTATTTTACTCATAGTGGTAAGTGTGTGAAGTGTGCTGCCAGGGGTAGTGGTAGAGACAAGTACATTAGGGAGATTTAAGGGACACTTAGCCAGGCACAGGGATGACAGAAAAATGGAGGGCTATGTGGGAGAGAAATGTTATTTTGAATTTGGAGTAGGTTAAAAAGTTAGCACAACTTCATGGGCCAAAGGGTCAGTACTGTGCTATACTGTTCCGTGTTAACATGAGTTGCAAAGAGTCCCTGAAAATTAGTCTGTAGGTTGTAGAATAAGTTCAGGGTAATTGTGAACGACTAGATCTCCAATTAGGGAAGGAGACAGGGCAGGTGACAGAATGTGTGTAGGGGAACACTTTGCATCTAGTGATCATAATTCCATTAGTTTCAAGGTAATTATGGAGAAAGATCGGTCTGGTCCTCAGATTGAGATTCAGTGAGGTCAGATGAGAAGATCATCGGGGTCTCTCTTCCCGCTATTACAGACACTTACACCACACGCTGAACCCGCAAAGCTAACAGCATCGTGAAGGACCCCACACACCCCTCACACAAACTCTTCTCCCTTCTGCCGTCTGGCAAAAGGTACCGAAGCATTCAAGCTCTCATGACCAGACTGTGCAACAGTTTCTTCCCCCAAGCCATCAGACTCCTCAATACTCAGAGTCTAGACTGACATCTACACCCTTTGTTATTATATTGTAATTTGTCCTCTACTGTGCCTATTGTCTTATTATTTATTGTACTGCCTGCATTGTTTTGTGCACTTTCTGTAGTCCTGTGTAGGTCTGTAGTCTAGTGCAGTTTTTGTGTTGTTTTACGTAGTCTAATGTAGTCTTGTGTTGTCTCACTTAGTCTAGTGTGGTTTTGTGTTGTTTCATGTAGCACCATGGTCCTGGAGGAACGTTGTTTCATTTTTCCTGTGTACTGTACCAGCAGCTTATGGTCAAAATGACAATAAAAAGTGACTTGACTCTAAACTGGAGAAAGGCCAATTTTGATGGTATCAGAAAGGATCTGGCAAGTGTAGATTGTTTTCTGGCAAAGGTGTGAAGGGAGACCTTCAAATGTGTAATTTTGAGAGTACCTGTATAGAGTTTGTATGTACCTGTCAGAATAAAAGACAAGGTTAACAGGTTTAGGGAAGCTTGGTTTTCAAGAGATAATGAGTCCCTGGCAGGAACAAAAGAGGTACTTGAGCATTAAAAATGCATGAGAACGCATAAGGGGGAAATCAGAAGGGCTAAAAGAAGGCATGAGGTTGCTCTCGCAGGCAAGGTTATGGAAAATCCCAAGAGATTTACAGATGTATTAAGAGCAAACTGATAGCAAGGAGCAAAATTAGTCATCAGCGTGGTCATCTATGTGTGGAAAAGAGATGAAGATCTTAAATAGATTTTTTGCATCTGTATTTACTTGGGAATCTATAGAAGTGAGGCATAGCACCATCAACTTCATAGATCTTCTCCAAGTTACAGAGAAGGAGGTGCTTGCTGTCTTGAGATAAATTAGGGTGGATAAGTTCCCAAGGCCTGACAAGTGTCCCCTTAGACCCTTTATGCTAATACTGTCCCAAACATATATGTTTTTCATCATTATCTACTCTCAAGGTTGTAGTCTGTTACCCACACCAAGTTCTCAAAGTATTCCTGTGGACTGGTTCCCTTGTACTTTCTCAAAACATCCATACATCCCAGGATAACACCATTTTGTCTTACAAACTTCCATTTTGCATTCCACATTTTAGCACATACCAAGGAGGAATCAAGTTTAACTCTTTCATTTCAGACGTGAAACAAGAGATGGAACCAGCACAGGGAGGTGTGGGGTCGTGCACTTTGGTAAGAAGGGTAAAGGTGGACACTGTTAAAAGGGGAGAAAGGGTAGTCGTAGGGGATTCCATAGTCAGGGGAACGGACAGGAGATTCTGTGAGCCTGATGGAGATACCCGCATGGTGTGTTGCCTCCCAGGTGCCAGGGTACGGGATGTCTCGGATCAGGTCCTGAATATTCTGAAGGGGCAGGGTGAAAAGCCAGTTGTCTTGGTACATGTTGGTACCAATGACATAGATAGGACAAAGAAGGAGGTCCTGAAGAGAGGTTTCCAGGAGTTAGGAAGGAAGCTGAGAAGCAGGACCTCCAGGGTAGTAATCTCGGGATTGCTACCTGTGCCACCTGCTAGTGAGGGCAAGAGTAGTCGGATCAGGCAGATGAATGCCTGGCTGAGAAACTGGTGTAGGGGGCAGGGCTTCAGATTCTTGGATAATTGGGTCCTCTTCTGGGGGAAGTATGACCTGTTCAAAAAGGACAGGTTACACCTGAACCCGAAGGGGACCAATATCCTGGCGGGAAAGTTTAATAGAGCTGTTAGAGAGGGTTTAAACTAATTTGGCAGGGGGATGGGAACCGTAATGATAGAGCGGAGGAAGGGGAAAACAGAAATAAATCTAAGATAGTGAGCAGTAAAGATGTCAGGAAAGACAGGCAGGTGATGGGGCAACTTTGTAGCCATTGGGATGAGTTGCAATGCAATAAAGTTGCAGTGAAATCAAAGCAAAATGTATCAAATACTGGTCTTAAGGTGTTATACTTAAATGCACACAGCATAAGGAATAAGGTGGATGATCTTGTCGTACAGCTACAGATTGGCAGGTATGATATTGTGGCCATCACTGAGACCTGGCTAAAGGATGCATGTCTCTGGGAGCTGAACGTCCAAGGATACACGGTGTATCGGAAGGATAGGAAGGTAGGCAGAGGGGGGGGGGGGCGGTGTGGCTTTATTGGTAAGAAATGATATCAAATCATTAGAAAGAGGTGATATAGGATCGGAAGGTGCAGAATTTTTATGGGTTGAGCTAAGAAATCACAGGTGTAAAAGGACCCTGATGGCAGGTATTTATAGGCCTCCAAACAGCTGCAGTGATGTGGACTACAAATTACAACAGGAAATAGAAAAGGCTTGTCAGAAGGGCAGTATTATGATCATTGTGGAGGATTTTAACATGCGAGTGGATTGGAAAAATCAGGTTGGCACTGGATCTCAAGAGAGAGAATTTGTAGAATGTCTGCGAGATGGCTTTTTAGAACAGCTTGTTGTTGAGCCCATTAGGGGATCGGCTGTACTGGATTGGGTATTGTGTAATGAACCGGAGGTGATGAGAGAGATTGAGGTGAAGGAACCCTTGGGAGACAGTGATCATAACATGATTGAGTTCACTGTGAAATTAGAAAAAGAGAAGCTGAAATCTGATGTGTTGGTATTTCAGTGGAGTAAAGGAAATTACAGTGGCATGAGAGAGGAACTGGCCAAAGTTGACTGGAAAGGGACACTGGCGGGAAAGATGGCAGAGCAACAGTGGCTGGAGTTTATGTGAGAAGTGAGGAAGGTGCAAGACAAGTATATTCCAAAAAAGAAGAAATTTTCGAGTGGAAAAAGGATGCAACCGTGGTTGACAAGAGAAGTCAAAGCCAAAGTTAAAGCGAAGGAGAGGGCATACAAGGAAGCAAAAATTAGTGGGAAGACAGAGGATTGGGAAGTTTTTAAAACTTTACAAAAGGAAACCAAGAAGGTCATTAAGAGAGAAAAGATTATCTATGAAAGGAAGCTAGCAAATAATATCAAAGAGGATACTAAAAGCTTTTTCAAGTATATAAAGAGTAAAAGACAGGTGAGAGTAGATATAAGACCGATAGAAAATGATGCTGGAGAAATTGTAATGGGAGATAAGGAGATGGCAGAGGAACTGAATGAGTATTTTGCATCAGTCTTCACTGAGGAAGACATCAGCAGTATACCGGACACTCAAGTGTGGCAGGGAAGAGAAGTGTGCGCAGTCACAATTACGACAGAGAAAGTACTCAGGAAGCTGAATAGTCTAAAGGTAGATAAATCTCCTGGACCAGACGGAATGCACCCTCGTGTTCTGAAGGAAGTAGCTGTGGAGATTGCGGAGGCATTAGTGATGATCTTTCAAAAGTCAATAGATTATGGCATGGTTCTGGAAGACTGGAAGATTGCAAATGTCACTCCGCTATTTAAGAAGGGGGCAAGGAAGCAAAAAGGAAATTATAGACCTGTTAGCTTGACATCGGTGGTTGGGAAGTTGTTGGAGTCAATTGTTAAGGATGAGGTTACAGAGTACCTGGAGGCATATGACAAGATAGGCAGAACTCAGCATGGATTCCTTGAAGGAAAATCCTGCCTGACAAACCTATTACAATTTTTTGAGGAAATTACCAGTAGGCTAGACAGGGGAGATGCAGTGGATGTTGTATATTTGGATTTTCAGAAGGCCTTTGACAAGGTGCCACACATGAGGCTGCTTAACAAGATAAGAGCCCATGGAATTACGGGAAAGTTACATACGTGGATAGAGCATTGGCTGATTGGCAGGAAACAGAGAGTGAGAATAAAGGGATCCTATTCTGGTTGGCTGCCGGTTACCAGTGGTGTTCCACAGGGGTCCGTGTTGGGGCCGCTTCTTTTTACATTGTACATCAACGATTTGGATTATGGAATAGATGGCTTTGTGGCTAAGTTTGCTGATGAAACGAAGATAGGTGGAGAGGCCAGCAGTGCTGAGGAAACAGAGAATCTGCAGAGAGACTTGGATAGATTGGAAGAATGGGCAGAGAAGTGGCAAATGAAGTACAATGTTGGAAAGTGTATGGTTATGTACTTTGGCAGAAAAAATAAACGGGCAGACTATTATTTAAATGGAGAAAGAATTCAAAGTTCTGAGATGCAATGGGACTTGGGAGTCCTCGTACAGGATTCCCTTAAAGTTAACCTCCAGGTTGAGTCAGTAGTGAAGAAGGCGAATGCAATGTTGGCATTCATTTCTAGAGGAATAGAGTATAGGAGCAGGGATGTGATGTTGAGGCTCTATAAGGCACTGGTGAGACCTCACTTGGAGTACTGTGGGCAGTTTTGGTCTTATTTAAGAAAGGATGTGCTGACGTTGGAGAGGGTACAGAGAAGATTCACTAGAATGATTCCAGGAATGAGAGGATTAACGTATGAGGAATGTTTGACCGCTCTTGGACTGTATTCCTTGGAGTTTAGAAGAATGAGGGGAGACCTCATAGAAACATTTCGAATGTTAAAAGGCATGGACAGAGTGGATGTGGCTAAGTTGTTTCCCATGACAGGGGAGTCTAGTACGAGAGGTCATGACTTAAGGATTGAAGGGCGCCCATTCAGAACAGAAATGCCAAGAAATTTTTTTTAGTCAGAGGGTGGTGAATCTATGGAATTTGTTGCCACGGGCAGCAGTGGAGGCCAAGTCATTGGGTGTATTTAAGGCAGAGATTGATAGGTATCTGAGTAGCCAGGGCATCAAAGGTTATGGTGAGAAGGTGGGGGAGTGGGACTAAATAGGAGAATGGATCAGCTCATGATAAAATGGTGGAGCAGACTTGATGGGCCGAATGACCTATTTCTGCTCCTTTGTCTTATGGTCTTATGGTCTAAATTTGAGAAGTCGAAGGTGCAGAGGGACTTGAGAGTGCCAGTTTAGGATTCCCTTGAGGTTAGACTAGCATGTTGAGTTGGCAGTAAGGAAGGCAGATGTGAAGCTGGCATTCCTTTCCAGGGGTCTGGGGCATAAAAGCAAGGATGTACTGTACTGCTGAGGCTTCACAAGAATTTGGTCATTTCCAGAGGACTAGATTGTATTTGCCTTCCCCAGAGAGCTGGGAAAGTTTGGATCACTGGTCGTCGGAGTCAGAGAGCAATATAGCATGGATACAGGCCCTTTGGCCCAACTGGTCTGTGCTGACCATGGTACCCAGCTAGTCCCAGTTTTCTGTTTTCAGTCCATAGCTCTCTAAGCCTCACCCCTCCATGTACCTTCCCAAGTGTTTCTTAAATGGTACGATGGTAAAGACTGTACTAAAAGATCTGATGTATTCAAGGACTGGACAGAAAGATGTTTGGGAGGAGTCAAAAGGCAAGAGGAATCCAAATTATTGTCACATAGATGACGTGAAATTTATTGTTTTGCGGAAGCAGTGCAGTGCAAAGACATAAAATCACTATAAATTGCAAACATAAGTAAGGGGAAAGGAGTAACAAAATCATGTTCATGGACTATTCAGAAATCTGTTGGTGGAGAGGAAGAATCTGTTCCTGAATCATCAAGTGTGTGTTTTCCGGTTCTTGTACCTTCTCCCCGATGGTAGTGATGAGAAGGGGGCATGTCCTGGGTGTTGAGGGTTCTTGATGGATGGTGCCTCTTTGAGGCACCGCCTCTTACTGATGTTCTCGATGTTGGGGAGATCTGTGCCTGTGATGGATGTGGCTGAGACTCCAACCACCTGCAGTCTCTTGTGATCCTCGGCATTGGAGCCTCCACACCAGGTGGTGATGCACTGTCAGAATGGTCTCCACCGCACATCTGAAGAAATAATGACAGTTTTTTTTGCCATACTCAATCTCCTCGAACTCCTAATGAGGTAGAGCTGTTGGTGTGATATGTTGGGCCCAGGATAGGTCCTCTAAAATGTTAACACTCAGGAACTTGAAGCTGCTTATCCTTTCCATTGCTGACCCCTCGATGAGGACTGGTGTTTGTTCTCCCCGCTTCCCCTGGGATCGAACCAGCTGTGGGATGGGGAGGTGGGGGTGGGGGGAAAGTGGGATTAAGAGGGGCTGAGTGACCGCCTTCTGATTTGCAGTTGCCCTGCTTTTGTTTCTCAGGAAGGGAACGGTGTCAACCGCAGGGTGACGGCGGAAGAGGAAAAGCAGGCAGAGGAAGCATGGCTGAGTGGCTTGAAAGAGCTCCCGAAACCACAGCAGATACAGCACCCCATGTGAGCGTCCCTGTGGACTCTCTGTGCCCCTTCCCACCCCACCAACGCCCCTGTCCAAAACCTGCTCGTAAACCCACCCTGCTCTACCCTCTTGCCCCTTTGGACCCTCCGTGATCTTGGATACTAGGACCAGTGATCTGTTCCCACATCCCAATTAGCCAGAGGCACCTGGGTCCCCTCTATATATCTCCCCTTCCCCTTCCCCCCTCACCCCCTCTCCCTCCCTCCCTCTTTCTCCCTCGTTTTTCCTTTCCCTCTCTCTCTCTCTCTCTCTCTCTCTCTCTCTCTCACACACTCCCCCTCTCTCACTCTCTCTCACTACAGCCTGCCCAGGAAGAATGAGAGGAACCTCCTCGTCACCAGCGCCTTACCCTACGTCAACAATATTCCGCACCTGGGGAACATCATTGGCTGCGTGCTCAGTGCTGATGTCTTCGCAAGGTGAGGAAGGGAAGTTGGGGCAGGGTGGAGATCCATAACCTGAGTCAACAGCCCTCACCCCCCTCAACACACTGACCAGGCTGAGTGCTGCCAACACAAGGTGCAAGGAGGCCGAGAGGGTCCGAATAACAGGCTGAGTGGCTTCTTGTTGTCCCTGTGTTGCCAGCGTGGGGGATGCTGAGAGGGAGGCAGTATTGCTTTTTGGGAAGTTAAAGCAGGGCTTTCGTAGGGAATGGCAGGACCCTGGGGAGTACTATAGAACAGTACATTGTTCTCAAAAAGTGGAGGACAGGATGGTGAAGAGGGCATTTGACATGTTGGTCTTCATCAGGGCCCTGAGTGCAGGAGTTGGGACATAATGTTGCAGTTGTATGAGACGTTAGTGAGGGTGTGCTTGGAGTATTTTTTTTAGATGTTTTCTCCTCCCTCCCTCCTCCCCTCTCCCCCCACCCCAGGTATTGCCGCCTGAGGGGTTGGAACACACTCTACATCTGCGGCACGGATGAGTATGGGACGGCAACGGAGACCAAGGCCCTGGAGGAGGGCCTGACACCACGGCAGATATGTGACAAGTACCACGCCATCCACAGCGACATCTACCGCTGGTTCGACATCTCCTTCGACTTCTTCGGCCGCACCACGACCCCGCAACAGACCAGGTCAGCGTCACCCCCCCCCCCACTCCTCCCTCCCCCTCCACCTGGTGGCTGAGAGTGGGTGGGGGTGAGAGCAAGGGAGGGAGAATCTACCCCTCACTCTTGGAGTGGGTGGAGAGATGGGAGACACCGTCTCTATCACAGAAGTAGACCAGGTCAGTCAACCCACCCCTTCCTCCCTCTGCACCTGAAGGGGATATGGAGGAGGAGGGAAGCAGGCACTTGTCCTTGCCCTCAGAGATGGGGGAGGGTGTAGGAGATGCTCTCCAGATTGACGCAGATGGAGGTAGACTCTTACCCCCAACACTCCCCAGAGCATGGCAGATGGTCTGGGAGACCTAACACTCAATAGTACACCTCAGGAACAGGCCCTTCGGCCCACTATTACCATGCTAACCACAGTCAGTGCCGAATCAGGCCAATTTTCTGAATCAGATTTGAACCAAAACATTGACGGTTTCTCTTTCCGTCAAATGGGACTGGCTAAGATGGTCATCCTGGTCAGTACGGTTTAGTTGGACTGAAGGGCCTGTTTCTATGCTGTATGACCTAGTGACCTGTCTGAGGGCTAAAATCCTTTGTGGCACAGAGAAAACTAATAGCTAAGCACCTAACTAAACTAAACCCTTCTGCCTACACATTCAAAACTCCCACTCAGTGCCTGCCACTCTGGAGAAAACAACCCAGGTTTGTCCAACCTCTCCTTATAGCTCATACCCTCTAATCCAGGCAGCATCCTGGTGAAACTCTACCACACCCTTCCCACTCTCAGTCCTGACGTCTCGACCCAAGAGGCTGACAGTTCCTCTCTCCTCTCCAACGTGTCAATTGCTACATTCTGGCTGCCTCTTTACAGCATTGCCCAGGACATCTTCTGCCGGCTGAGGGAAAGGGGCTTCCTCTCCAGCGACGTGGTAGACCAGCTTCACTGCCAGAGGTGTGAACGTTTCCTGGCCGACCGCTTTGTGGAAGGTTTCTGCCCCTTTTGCAACTACCCGGAGGCCCGGGGGGACCAGTGTGATCTCTGCGGGAAGCTCATCACCGCTGTCGACCTGAAGGTGACTCCCTCCAGACTTCTCAGAGCTGATGGTTGTGTGTGTGTGTGTGTGTGTGTGTGGCTATGCTTTATCAGTTGATCCTCTGTGTTTAAGACCATAAGACATAGGAGCAGAATTAGGCCATTCCGCCCATCTCGAGTCTGCTCCGCCTTTTGATTGTGACTGATTTATTTTCCCTCTCAACCCCGTCTCCTACTTTCTCACTGTAACTTTGATGCCCTTTCTAATCAAGAACCTATCTACCTCCAGTTTAAATATACACGTTAACTTGGCCTCCACAGCTGTCTATGGCAAGAATTAAGAGTCGGGAAGTTAAATTTGCAGCTTTTTAAAACTCTAGTTAGACTGCATCCAGAGTATTGCAATCGATCCTGGTCCCTTGGTACCCAGCAACTGTCCTCAAGGACCACCACCTTCTGGGGCAAATTGAGGCTGAGACATTGGAATTGGTTTATTCTTGTCACATGTACCGAAATACAGTGAAAAACTTGCCTTACACACTGTTCATACAGATCAGATCATTACACAGTGTACTGAGGTAGAACAGGGTAAAACAATAACAGAATGCAGAATAAAGTGTCACAGTTACAGAGAAAGTGCATACCCACAGGGATGTGCCAAATTCTTAAACTTTATGAACTCCATTGTTGCCAGAAGAATGGTAACTAACCTGCCTGTTTTGTTTTGGCTCTGTGTGTTTGTAACAGGACCCTCGCTGCAAGATCTGCGGGGACACACCGGTCATCAAAAGCTCAAAGCACTTGTTTTTGGAACTGCCGAAGGTAAGCCAGGGCCTCATTCTCAGCAAGGCATTGGAAGCGAGAGCACCAGATGCCTCGGTCTTGTGGTGCATTGGTCAGACCTCTGGGGACCTGAGGAGCGTGAGGGTCAGAGGCTCCTTGACATACGTGTCCATAGCTTGCTGAAAGTGGAGACACAGGTGGGCGATGTTGTGGAGAAGCCATTTGTTATGCTTGCCTTCACAGCCTGGGGTATTGTTAGTATTCATTTCCAGAGGACGATTCCATGCCGTGCAAATTGATGTGATGGTTCAGAAGACACATGGTGCCTTGGCCTACATTAATTGGGGGATTGAGGTCAAGAGCAACGAGGTTATGTCCATAAAACTCGGGTTACACCACACTTGTGTTCAGTTCTAGTCACCTGATTATAGGAAGGATGTGGAAGCTTTAGAGAGGGCACAGAGGAGATTTACCAGGGTGCTGCCTGAATTTAAGAGTGTGACTTGTAAGGACAGAATGAGCAAGCTCGGGCTTTTCTCTTTGGAGCAAAGGAGGATGAGAGGTGACTTGACAGAGGTGTATAAGATTATGAGAGGCATGGACGGGGTGGACAGCCAGTGCCTTTTTCCCAGGGCAACAATGGCCAATACAGGAGGACATCTATTTAAGGTGAGTGGAGGAACATTTAGGGGAGATGTCAGAGATAGATTTTTTACACAGAGAGTGCTGTGCCTGGAACGCACGGCTGGGGCTGGTGCATTCGAGAGTTTTAAAAGTCTCCTAGGCACATAGATTTGGGGGAAATGGTGGGTTATGGGCTGTGTAGGAGGGAAGGGTCAGATTGATTGTAGACTAACCTTGTATACCTCAGGCTGGCAGAACATGCATGGCCTAAAGGTTCTGTGTTCTCTGAGAGGAAGGATGTACTGCTGAACCTTTATAAGGCATTGGTCAGAGTGCATTTGGGATATTGTAAGCAGTTTTGGGCCCTAATCTAAGGATGTGCTGGTCGTGAAGAGGATCCAGAGGAGGTTCACAAGGATGATCCCAGGAAAGCTTCACATGAGGGGAGCATTTCATGTCTCTAGACCTGTACCTGCTGGTGTTTAGAAGGATTGGTGTGGGGGGGGGGGGGGGTATTGACTCTCGTTGAAACCTCCCGAATACTGAAAGGCTTAAAGAGAGCAGATGTGGAGAGGACATCTTCATCAGTGGGAGGGTCCACGATCCAAGGGCACAGCCTCTGAAATCAGACGAAGAGGAATTTATTCCGCCAGAGGGTTGTGAATCTTGGGATTCGTTACCCCAATGGGTAGTGGAGGCCAATTCATTAAGTGTGTTCAAGGAACAGATCAGCGTGTTGTTGACCAGTAAGAAGGATTATGGGAATTATTCAGTCATGATTAAATGGCAGAGCAGATTTGATGGGCCAAATGGCCGAGTTATGCTGCTGTAACCTTGGTATATCTGGCAGAAGTGCAAGAGGTGCTCCATAATATTGCTGTACTGAGGTGGTGATCAGGGTTGTGCTGGTTGGTTCTGAATGATTGAAGGGAAGTAGCTGTTCCTGAACCTGGTGATGTGGGGCTTCAGGCTTCTGTATCTCCTGCCTGATGGGAGCTGCAAGCTGCAGTTCAAATGCTGATGTTTTGTTGTTATGACTGCAGCTGGAGGATAGTCTGGAACAGTGGCTGGAGAAGTCGATGGCAAGCGGAGACTGGACGGCAAATGCCCGCTTCATCACCCATTCCTGGATCCGGGACGGGCTCAAACCTCGCTGCATCACCCGGGACCTGAAGTGGGGCACAGCCGTTCCACTTGAGGAGTTCCAGGACAAGGTGAGAGGTTTACACCCTACCAGGGTCAGACACAGAGTGAAGCTTCCTCCACACTGTCCCATCACACACTCCCAGGGTCAGACACAGAGTGAATCTCCCTCCACACTGTCCCATCACACACTCCCAGGGTCAGACACAGAGTGAATCTCCCTCCACACTGTCCCATCACACACTCCCAGGGTCAGACACAGAGTGAATCTCCCTCCACACTGTCCCATCACCCACTCCCAGGGTCAGACACGGAGTGAAGCTTCCTCCACACCGTCGCATCACAAACTCCTGGGATCAGACACAGAGTGAAGCTCCCTCCACACCGTCGCATCAGAAATTCCTGGGATCAGACACAGATTGAAGCTCCCTCCACCCCATCCCATCACACACTCCCAGGGTCAGACACAGAGTGAAGCTCCCGGCGCACTGTCTCATCAGACTCTCCCAGGGTCAGACACAGAGTGAAACACCCTCCACACCATCGCATGACACACTCACAGGGTCAGACGCAGAGTGAACCTCCCTCCACACTGTCCCATCACACACTCCCAGGGTCAGACACAGAGTGAATCTCCCTCCACACTGTCCCATCACACACTCCCAGGGTCAGACACAGAGTGAATCTCCCTCCACACCATCCTATCACACACTCCCAGGGTCAGACACAGAGTGAATCTCCCTCCACACTGTCCCATCACACACTCCCAGGGTCAGACACAGAGTGAATCTCCCTCCACACTGTCCCATTACACACTCCCAGGGTCCTACACAGAGTGACTCTCCCTCCACACTGTCCCATCAAAGACTCTCAGGGTCAGTCACACAGTGAATCTTGCTCCACACTGACCCATCAAACAATACCGAGATCAGACACGGAGTGAATCTCCCTCCACACCATCCCATCACACACTCCCTCGGTCAGACACAGAGTGAATCTCCCTCCACACCATCCCATCACACACTCCCAGGGTCAGACACAGAGTGAATCTCCCTCCACACCATCCCATCACACACTCCCAGGGTCAGACACAGAGTGAATCTCCCTCCACACTGTCCCATCACACACTCCCAGGGTCAGACACAGAGTGAATCTCCCACCACACTGTCCCATCACACACTCCCAGGATCAGACACAGAGTGAATCTCCCTCCACACTGTCCCAACACACACTCCTGGGATCAGACGCAGAGTGAATCTCCGTCCACACTGTCCCATCACACACTCCCAGGGTCAGACACACATTGACTATCCCTCCACACTGTCCCATCACACACTCCCAGGGTCAGACACAGAGTGAATCTCCCTCCACACTGACCCATCACCCACGCACGGAGTCAGACAGAGAGTGAAGCTCCCTCCATACCGTCCCATCACACACTCCTGGGGTTAGACATCGAGTGAAGCTCCGTCCACACTTACCCATCACACACTCCTGGGGTCAGACACAGAGTGAATCTCCCTCAACACTGTCCCATCACACACTCCTGGGGTCAGACACAGTGATTCTCCCTCCACACCATCCCATCACACACTCCCAGGGTCACTCACAGAGTGAAGGTCCCTCCACACTGTCCATCACAGACTCCCAGGGTCAGACACAGAGTGAATCTCCCTCCACACTGACCCATCACCCACGCACGGAGTCAGACAGAGAGTGAAGCTCCCTCCATACCGTCCCATCACACACTCCTGGGGTTAGACATCGAGTGAAGCTCCGTCCACACTTACCCATCACACACTCCTGGGGTCAGACACAGAGTGAATCTCCCTCAACACTGTCCCATCACACACTCCTGGGGTCAGACACAGTGATTCTCCCTCCACACCATCCCATCACACACTCCCAGGGTCACTCACAGAGTGAAGGTCCCTCCACACTGTCCCGTCACAGACTCCCAGAGTCAGGCACAGAGTGAATCTCCCTCCATACCACACCATCACACACACCTGGGGTCAGATACAGTGATTCTCCCTCCACACCATCCCATCACACACTCCCGCGGTCAGACACAGAGTGAATCTCCTTACACCCTGACCCATCACACACTTCCAGGCTCAGACACAGAGTGAATCTCCTTACACCCTGACCCATCACACACTTCCAGGCTCTGACACAGAGTGAATCTCCCTCCACACCATCCCATCACACACACCTGGAGTCAGACACAGAGTGAATCTCCCTCCACACTGTCCCAGCACACACTCCTGGATTAGACACAGAGTGAAGCTCCCTCCACACCGTCCCATCACAGACTCCCAGGGTCAGTCACAGAGTGAATCTCCCTTACACACTGACCCATCACACACTCCGGGGCTCAGACACAGAGTGAAGCTGCCTCCACACCATCCCATCACACACTCCTGGGATGAGACACAGATTGAATCTCCCTCCATACCATCCCATCACACACTCCCAGGGTCAGACACAGAGTGAATCTCCCTCCACAATGTCCCATCACACAGTCCGGGGCTCAGACACAGAGTGAATCTCCCTCCACACCGCCCCATCACACACTCCCAGGGTCAGACACAGAGTGAATCTCCCTCCACAATGTCCCATCACACACTCCCAGGTTCAGACACAGAGTGAATCTCCCTCCACACCGTCCCATCACACACTCCCAGGGTCAGACAGAGAGTGAATCTCCCTCCACACTGTCCCGTCACACCACCAGGGATAAGACACAGAGTGAAGCTCCCTCCACATCATCCCATCACACACTCCTGGGATCAGACATAGAGTGAAGCTCCCTCCAGACTGACCCACCACACACTCCCGGGATCAGACACAGAGTGAAACTCCCTCCCCACCGTCCCATCACACACTCCTGGGGTCAGTTACAGAGTGAATTACACTCTACAGCGTCCCATCACACACCCCCGGGGTCAGACACAGACGGAATCTCCCTCCACACCGTCCCATCCAGCACTCCTGGGGTTGGACATCGAGTGAATCTCCCTCCACACTGTCCCATCAAACACTCCCAGTGTCAGACACAGAGTGAATCTCCCTCCACGCTGTCCCATCACACACTCCCAGTGTCAGACACAGAGTGAATCTCCCTCCACACTGTCCCATCATGAACTCCCAGGGTCCTACACAGAGTGAATCTCCCTCCACACCGTCCCATCACACACTCCCGGGATCAGACACAGAGTGAATCTTCCTCCACACCTTCCCATCACACACTCCCAGGGTCAGACGCAGAGTGAATTTCCCTCCACACTGTCCCATCACACCTCCAGGGATCAGATATAGAGTGAAGCTCCCTCCAGACTGACCCACTACACACTCCCTGGGTGAGACGCTGAGTTAACCTCCCTCCACACCATCCCATCACACACTCCCAGAGTCAGACACAGAGTGAAGCTCCCTCCACACCGTCCCATCACACACTCCCGGGATCAGACACAGAGTGAAGCTCCCTCCACACTGTCCCATCACAGGCTCCCAGGGTCAGTCACAGAGTGAATCTCCCTTACACACTGACCCATCACACACTCCGGGGCTCAGACACAGAGTGAAGCTGCCTCCACACCATCCCATCACACACTCCTGGGATGAGACACAGATTGAATCTCCCTCCATACCATCCCATCACACACTCCCAGCGTCCTACACAGAGTGAAACTCCTTCCACACTGTCCCATCACACACTCCCAGGGTCAGACACAGAGCGATCCTCCCTCCACACCGTCCCATCACAGACTCACAGGGTCAGTCACAGAGTGATTCGCCGTCCACACTGTCCCATCACACACTCCCAGGATCAGACATGGAGTGAAGCTCCCTCCACACTGTCTCATCACACACTCCAGGGGTCAGAGACAGAGTGATTCTCCCTCCACCCCGTCCCATCACATACTCCCGGGATCAGACACAGACTGAATCTCCCTCCACACCATCCCATCAGACACACCTGGGATCCCACACAGAGTGTGTCTCCCTCCACACCGTCCCATCACACACTCCCGGGATCAGACACAGACTGAATCTCCCTCCACACCGTCCCATCCAACACTCCTGGGGTTGGACATCGAGTGAAGCTCCCTGCACACCATCCCATTACACACTCCCAGGGTCAGAAACAGATTGAATCTCCCTCCACACTGTCCCATCACGCACTCCCAGGGTCCTGCACAGAGTGAATCTCCCTCCACACCGTCCCATCACACACTCTCAGGATCAGACACAGAGTGAATCTCCCTCCACACCATCCCATCACACACACCTGGGGTCAGACGCAGAGTGAATCTCCCTCCACACCATCCCATCACACACTCCCGGGATCAGACACAGAGTGAATCTTCCTCCACACCGTCCCATCACACACTCCCAGGGTCAGACACAGAGTGAATTTCCCTCCACACTGTCCCATCACACCTCCAGGGATAAGACACAGAGTGAATCTCACTCCACATCATCCCATCACACACTCCTGGGATCAGACATAGAGTGAAGCTCCCTCCAGACTGACCCACCACACACTCCCTGGGTGAGACACTGAGTTAACCTCCCTCCACACCATCCCATCACACACTCCCAGGGTCAGACACAGAGTGAATCTCCCTCCACACTGTCCCATCACACTCTCCCATTGTCAGACACAGAGTGAATCTCCCTCCACACCATCCCATCACACACTCCTGGGATGAGACACAGATTGAATCTCCCTCCATACCATCCCATCACACACTCCCAGGGTCCAACACAGAGTGAATCTCCCTCCACACTGTCCCATCACACACTCCCAGGATCAGACACAGAGTGAATCTCCCTCCACACTGTCCCATCACACACTCCCAGGGTCAGACACAGAGTGAATCTCCATCCACACCGTCCAAAAGTCACTCCCAGGGGCAGACACAGATTGAAGCTCCCTCCTCTTCGTCCCATCACACACTCCCAGGGTAAGATACATAGTGCAGCTCCCTCCACACTGTCCCATCACACACTCCCAGGATCAGATACAGAGTGAAGCTCTCTCCACACTGTCCCATCACACACTCCCGAGGTCAGACACAGACGGAATCTCCCTCCACACTGTCCCATCACACACAACTGGGGTCAGGCACAGAGTGAATCTCCATCCACACCATCCCATCACACACTCCCGGGATCAGACACAGAGTGAATCTTTCTCTTTCCAGTCCCATCACACACTCCCAGGGTCAGACACAGAGTGAATCTCCCTCCACGCTGTCCCATCACGCACTTCTGGGGTTATACATAGAGTGAAGCTCCCTCCACATCATCCCATTACACACTCCCAGGGTCCTGCACAGAGTGAATCTCCCTCCACACCGTCCCATCACACACTCCCAGGGTCAGACACAGAGCGATCCTCCCTCCACACCGTCCCATCACAGACTCACAGGGTCAGTCACAGAGTGATTCGCCGTCCACACTGTCCCATCACACACTCCCGGGATCCGACATAGAGTGAATCTCCCTCCACACTGTCCCATCACACACTCCAAGGGTCAGACACAGAGTGAATCTCCCTCTGCACTGACCCATCAGACACTCCTTTGGTCAGACAGAGAATGAATCTCCCTCCACACTGTCCCATCTCACACTCCCGGGGTCAGACAGAGAGTGAATCTCCCTGCACACTGTCCGGTCACACACTCCTGGGGTCAGACACAGATTGAATCTCCCTCCACACTGCCCCATCACACACTCCCAGGATCAGACATGGAGTGAAGCTCCCTCCACACTGTCTCATCACATACTCCCGGGATCAGACACAGACTGAATCTCCCTCCACACCATCCCATCAGACACACCTGGGATCCCACACAGAGTGTGTCTCCCTCCACACCGTCCCATCACACACTCCCGGGATCAGACACAGACTGAATCTCCCTCCACACCGTCCCATCCAACACTCCTGGGGTTAGACATCGAGTGAAGCTCCCTGCACACCATCCCATTACACCATCCCAGGGTCAGAAACAGATTGAATCTCCCTCCACACTGTCCCATCACGCACTCCCAGGGTCCTGCACAGAGTGAATCTCCCTCCACACCGTCCCATCACACACTCCCAGGGTCAGACACAGAGTGAATTTCCCTCCACACTGTCCCATCACACCTCCAGGGATAAGACACAGAGTGAATCTCATTCCACATCATCCCATCACACACTCCTGGGATCAGACATAGAGTGAAGCTCCCTCCAGACTGACCCACCACACACTCCCTGGGTGAGACACTGAGTTAACCTCCCTCCACACCATCCCATCACACACTCCCAGGGTCAGACACAGAGTGAATCTCCCTCCACACTGTCCCATCACACTCTCCCATTGTCAGACACAGAGTGAATCTCCCTCCACACCATCCCATCACACACTCCCAGGGTCAGGCACAGAGTGAATCTCCATCCACACCATCCCATCACACACTCCCGGGATCAGACACAGAGTGAATCTTTCTCTTTCCAGTCCCATCACACACTCCCAGGGTCAGACACAGAGTGAATCTCCCTCCACACCATCCCATCACAGACTCCCAGGGTCAGACACAGAGTGATTCTCCGTCCACACTGTCCCATCACACACTCCAAGGGTCAGACACAGAGTGAATCTCCATCCACACCGTCCAAAAGTCACTCCCAGGGGCAGACACAGATTGAAGCTCCCTCCTCTTCGTCCCATCACACACTCCCAGGGTAAGATACAGAGTGAAGCTCCCTCCACACTGTCCCATCACACACTCCCAGGATCAGATACAGAGTGAAGCTCTCTCCACACTGTCCCATCACACACTCGCAGGGTCAGTCACAGAGTGAATCTCACTCCACACCGTCCCATCACACACTCCCGAGGTCAGACACAGACGGAATCTCCCTCCACACTGTCCCATCACACACAACTGGGGTCAGGCACAGAGTGAATCTCCATCCACACCATCCCATCACACACTCCCAGGGTCAGACACAGAGTGAATCTCCCTCCACACCATCCCATCACAGACTCCCAGAGTCAGACACAGAGCGATTCTCCCTCCACACCGTCCCATCACAGACTCACAGGGTCAGTCACAGAGTGATTCTCCGTCCACACTGTCCCATCACACACTCCAAGGGTCAGACACAGAGTGAATCTCCCTCCACACTGTCCCATCACACACTCCCAGGGTCAGACACAGAATGAATCTCCCTCCACACTGTCCCATCACCCACTTCCGGGGTCAGACAGAGAGTGAATCTCCCTGCACACTGTCCGGTCACAGACTCCCAGGGTCAGACACAGAGTGAATCTCCTTCCACACTGTCCTATCACACACTCCTGGCGTCAGACACAGAGTGAAGCTCCCACCACACTGTTCCATCATACACTCCCAGGATCAGACACAGAGTGAATCTCCCTCCTTACAGTTTCATAATGCGCTCCAGGGGTCAGAGACAGAGTGATTCTCCCTCCACACCAACCCATCACACACCCCCAGAGTCAGACACAGATTGAATCTCTCTCATTACAGTCCCATCACACAATCCCAGGGTTAGACACAGAGCGATTCTCCCTCCACACTGTCCCATCACAGACTCACAGGGTCAGTCACAGAGTGATTCTCCCTCCACACCGTCTCATCACAGACTTACAGAGTCAGTCACAGAGTGAATCTCCCTCCACGCTGTCCCATCACGCACTTCTGGGGTTATACATAGAGTGAAGCTCCCTCCACATCATCCCATTACACACTCCCAGGGTCCTGCACAGAGTGAATCTCCCTCCACACCGTCCCATCACACACTCCCAGGATCAGACACAGACTGAATCTCCCTCCACACCATCCCATCAGACTCTCCCAGGGTCAGACACAGAGTGAAGCTCCCTCCACACTGTCCCATCACACACTCCCAGGGTCAGACTGAGAGTGAATCTCCCTCCACACCGTCCCATCACACACTTCCAGGGTCAGACACAGATTGAATCTCCCTCCACACTGTCCTATCGTGCACTCCCGGGGTCAGACACAGAGTGAATTTCCCTCCACACTGTCCCATCACACATTGCCAGGGTCAGACACAGAGTGATTCTCCCTCCACACTATCCCATCACACACTCCTGGGGTCAGACACAGAGTGATTCTCCCTCCACACTATCCCATCACACACTCCTCGGGTCAGACACAGAATGAATCTCCCTCCACACTGTCCCATCACACACTCCTGGGGTCAGACACAGAGTGAAGCTCCCTCTACAGTGTCCCATCACACACTGCTGGGGTCAGACACAGACAGAATCTCCCTCCACACTGTCCCATCACACACACCTGGGGTCAGGCACAGAGTGAAGCTCCCTCCAGACTGACCCATCACACACTCCCTGCGTGAGATGCACAGTTAACCTCCCTCCGCACCATCACATCACACACTCCCAGAGTCAGAGAGTGAATCTCCCTCCACACCATCCCATCCCACACTCCTGGGGTCAGACATAGAGTGAATCTCCCTCCACACTGTCCCATCACACACTCCCAGGATCAGACACAGAGTGAAGCTCCCTCCACCCCATCCCATCCCACAATCCTGGGGTTAGACACAGAGTGAATCTCCCTCCACACTGTCCCATCACACACTCCTGGGATCAGACACAGATTGAAGATCCCTCCACCTCATCCCATCACACACTCCCAGGGTCAGACACAGAGTGAAGCTCCCTCCAGACTGTCCCATCACACACTCCCGGGATCAGACACAGATTGAAGCTCCCTCCACACCATCCCATCGCACACTCCTGGGATCAGACATAGAGTGAAGCTCCCTCCACACTGTCCCATAACACACTCCAGGGGTCAGAGACAGAGTGATTCTCCCTCTTCACCATCCCATCACACACTCCCAGGGTCAGACACAGAGCGATTCTCCCTCCACACCGTCACGTGACAGACTCACAGGGTCAGTTACGGAGTGATTTTCCCTCCACACTGTCTCATCACACACTCCCTGGGTCAGACACAGAGTGTATCTCCCTCCATACCGTCCCATCACACACTCCCAGAGTCAGACACAGACTGAATCTCCCACCACAGTGTCCCATCACACACTCCCAGGGTCAGACACAGAGTTAATCTCCCTCCACACTCTCCCATCACAGACTCATGGAATTAGACAGAGAGGGCAGCTTCCTCCACACTGTCCCATCACACACTCCCAGGATCAGACACAGCGTGAATCTCCTTCCACACTGTCCCATCACAAACTCCCTGGGTCAGACACAGAGTGAATTTCCCTCCACACTGTCCAATCGCACACACCTGGGGTGAGACACAGAGTGAATCTCCCTCCACCCCATCCCATCCCACACTCCTGGGGTCAGACACAGAGTGAATTTCCCTCTACACTGACCCATCACACACTCTCAGGGTCAGACACAGATTGAAGCTCCCTCCACCTCATCCCATCACACACTCCCAGGGTCAGACACAGATTGAGGCTCCCTCCACCTCATCCCATCACACCCTCCCAGGGTCAGACACAGAGTGAATCTCCCTCCCCACTGTCCCATCACACACTCCTGGGGTGAGACACAGAGTGAATCTCCCTCCTTACTATCCCATCACACACTCCCGGGATCAGACACAGAGTGAAGCTCCCTCCATACTGTCCTGTTACAGACTCCCGAAGTCTGAGACAGACTGAAGCTCCCTCCACACCGTCCCATCACACACTCCCGGGATCAGACACAGAGTGAATCTCGCTCCTTACAGTTCCATCACACACTCCTGGGGTCAGACACAGACGGAATCTCCCACCACACTGTCCGATCACTGACTCCCAGGGTCAGTCACCGAGTGAATCTCCCTCCACACCATCCCATCACACACTCCCGGGGTCAGACACAGAGAGGAGCTGTGCTGACTGAGCTGGGAGAAATCGAGGCAAAACTACTGGATAAAGTTCGTGGAATACTTTGGAGGTGGCTCTAAAAGTCTCTTGAACAATCGAGTGAGTGACGGCGCTGGTGAAGAAACTCGGTGTGCAGTTTTACTGCCGGTTTGGGCTGGGTTTGTTGGCGGCTGCTAACTGCATAGCTCCCAGCTGCGGCCGCTGGCAACTCGCCAGGAAGCCGGTTCGCTCCAAAACCGGAGGCAAACGCCGTCGTTCCCCCCCATTTGACAGCGGGGTAACGTTCCTCCTCCATTGCTTTCCTGATTTTCGTCCGGTGTTGGTGCCGAAGCATCTGGAAGGACGTTTCGGCCTCTCCCGGCCTGGGTCTCTGCAAGTCCGACGGAGCCTTTCCTGGCGTCGAGCCAGCGAGAACTGTCGACTGCAAACTTTCCCGGCCAGTTATTCGACTCGTTCCAGGACTTCTAACCGGCACCGCTGTAGGATTCTCGGACTGGAAAGAGCGCCAGCATGCCGGACCGGTCTCCGGGGAGTCGCGGGCCTTCGGGGAGTTATGCAAGGGCGGCTGCCTCCCCGGCCTCGGACAACGCCCTTTTTCGGTCGGTGAAGGTGGAACGTGGGGTGCAATGTATTTTGCGCCCTGGAATGACACTAGAAAAGTGTACGGAGGCAATGGAGGACCTTGTTGGGAAAGGTGGTATTCTGGCCACCGAGAAGGAGTTCGGAAAGGCGGTGTTTTATCTGGCGAATGAAGAGCTAGTGCACCGGGCCCTGAGCAGGGGAGTCACGGTAGACAACATCTTTTTACCTATGGAGCTGGTGACGGCCCCCACGCAACGTATCGTGCTTGGGCATGTTAAGCCTTTCATTCCAAATGAGGACTTGCTTCCCCCACTGGCCCGTTTAGGGCAAGTAAGGTCGGAGATCACTGCCATCCGACACAAATTTAAGAGACGCACCCTCCGCACCGTAATCTCTTTCCGGCGTCAGGTATTCATGCAGCTGGAAAGGGAGGACGATGTTGAGGGCCGGTTTACTGTCCGGCATGAGGGAGTGGATTATCAGGTGTACTGGAGCTCCGAGCGCCCGCGGTGCCATGCGTGCAGGGGGGTGGGGCACTTTCGGAGGGACTGTCCTGCCGGCCGGAACCCGAGGGAGCCCATTTCGGGCACCA
Organism: Mobula birostris; assembly: GCF_030028105.1. Lineage (NCBI taxonomy): Eukaryota > Metazoa > Chordata > Chondrichthyes > Myliobatiformes > Myliobatidae > Mobula > Mobula birostris. Next base: position 52,224,516 of record NC_092402.1, read on the forward strand.
GTGCCCCAGCTACCTCTGCCCCTGATCCTACTCCTGCACGTGCATCTGCGCCTGCATCTGACCCTGCCCCCGCCCGTAATCCTGCCCCAGCCCCTCACCCTGCCCCTGCCCCTACCCCTACCTCTACTCCTACGGTTGGGTCGGTCCCTGCTCCTCTCCCTGTGGTTCGGGTGGGGGACGGGGTGGAGTCTGTGCGGAGTAAGAAGGCAAAGGGGAAATCCAAACACAGTAAGAAGCGGGCCTTTGAGGCTGCAGAGCTCACGCCCATTTCGCCTGAAGTGGAGCGTGGGGCTCGGGGAGGTGCGCAAGCAGACGGGGCGATGGAAACAGAGAGCGCCGCCCCATCGGTGAAGCCTGCACCTGTGTGCTCCTCCGGTGTGAAGAGGAGAAGGGAACGTTCCCGCAAGAGGGCAGGGGATGTAGATGCGGAGGAGTCCCAGGAAGGGGTGGGAATCCGGGTAGGGGTTGGTTCTAAACCTGAGTCCCCAGCTGTAGCCACCAGTCCTGGGGAAGATGGTGTGGTTGTGCAAATAGCTTGTGATAGCCCTGTTTGCACCAATGAGGCAGCCCTGGAGGCCTCCACCCAGGACCTACAAGTCAGCGCCTCTCTGGAGACCAGTGTACCGAATAATGTAAGAGGAGACGAGACAAAGCGCTCTCATTCTCAGCACCAGGCTGCTTGTGAATCCCTTGGACCAAAGGTGCCGGGTTCCCCTCTATGCCTGCCCCCTGGGGAGGGCGTTTTTCTGTGCACGTCGACCCCAGCAATTAATGACTTGCAGGGAGTCCCTGGGGATTGTCCCTCCACTGTCGCAAATGTGGATGAGGCTGATGCGACGGTGGAGCGGGCAGGTAAGAGCGAGGTGCCCGCTGCGCGGTATGGGTCACAAGCGCAGCCATCTTTTGGAACATGCGGGGAGGCCGATGGGGATTCTGTCTGCAGTGACGGGTTGGAGGGGGACTCTTTCGATAGTGAAATAATGGACATCCTCACCCCTCCTGAGAAGTCCCCATTGATACCTGTAGAGGAAATTAAGCATTTTATTCTTACCTCTGAGGGTGCCAAGCACCGGCCTCAACTAGCCTCGCTGCGCTGGCCCAGCATGCCGAGGCTGGTGAGGTCCCTGCGAGTCATCCTCGGACGAAAGGGAAAGGGAAAGAGGAATGCGGTGGCGGGGAACGACAGACGGCAACTAAAATCTTTCCTAGATGACCTAGTAAGGGACATTAGAGGGAGAAGCAGCCTCGCTCCTACGGGGGATGGTGGGTCACAGGGTGTCGCTGGTACCGCTTGAGCCCGGAAGGCATAAAGTAACCTTGCTTTCTTTCCGGACAGTGTGGTGGAGGGCGCCTCCGCTCTCACCGAAATGGGCACAGCTGCTGAGCCCTAGTGTGCTCCCGCCATGAAGCTTACCATAGCTAGTCTCAACGTAAACGGCAGCAGGGGTCCTCTTCGCAGGCATAACAATCTCTCAGCCCTCAGGGATGGGCGGTATACGGTGAGTTTCCTGCAGGAAACCCATACCATCCCTGGGGACGAGTCTGCTTGGCTCCTGGAGTGGCGGGGCGGGGTCTACATGAGTCACCTCAGCTCCATTTCTAGCGGGGTGGCGATCCTGTTGGCCCCGACCTTCCGGCCAGTAATTGAAAGAGTCCAGGACGTTGTGCCCGGCCGTCTGCTCCACCTGGTTGTGCGCCTGGATGGCGTACCATTGCATTTTATCAATGTGTATGCTCCCAGGCGCGGTGTGATGCAGACGCGCCTATTCTGCCAGCTGTCCACCCTGCTGAGCTCCATCGATCCTGGGGATTGCGTCATCCTCGGGGGAGATTTCAATTGTACCCTCGAGGCGGAGGACCGTTCGGGCCTCCAACGCGACCCAGCATCGGCAAAAAAGTTAAAGGAGCTAGTCGGCTCCTTTGACTTGGTGGACAGCTGGCGGAATCTTCACCCCAACTCTAGCGCCTTCTCGAGAAGGTCTAGAGAAGGAGGTTCCAGGATAGACCGCATTTACATCTCTCGGGCCTACGTCTCCCGCGTGTCGGCGTCCTCCATGCGGCCGGTGTCGTGCTCGGATCATCACCTTGTGTGGATGGAATTTATTCCACTACACCCTCGGGTGGGATCCGGGTACTGGCATTTTAACAACCGGCTGCTGGAGGACAGCCGATTCCGGGATTCGTTCCGAGCTTTCTGGGTCTCCTGGAAGGAGAGGCGGAGAGTTTTCTGCTCCCTACGGCTATGGTGGGATGTGGGCAAAGCCCACATCCGGTTTTTATGTCGGGAGTACACTAGGGGGTCGACAAAGAGGCGGAGCTCTGAGGTTGAGCGGCTTGAGAGAGCGTTGCTTGACCTGGAGTCCCGCCTCGGTCCGACCGCTGGAGACCAACAGCTGTGGCAGGAATACCAGGAGAAGAAGGACGCACTAAGGAACCTGCAGCTCCAGCAGTCCCGAGGTGCGTACGTGAGGTCACGGATCCAAATGCTGCAGGATTTGGACCGTGGCTCACCCTTCTTCTACTCGTTGGAAAGGTGGCGGGGAGTTCAAAAGCAGCTAGTGGAGCTGCTGGCTGCCGATGGCTCCTCCATCACGGACCCTGATGGAATTAACAACGAGGTCCGTTCATTCTATCGGTCCTTATTCTCGCCTGATCCGTCAAATGCGGAGGTGTGTAATGAGGTCTGGGAGGATTTGCCGAAGGTCAGCCCAGAGGACGCTGTGCGTCTGGATGCCCCCCTGACTCGGGAGGAGCTGTCCACTGCCCTTCGGCAACTCCGGAGGGGCAAGTCCCCTGGTTTGGATGGACTGAGTGTTGAGTTTTATCAGGCTTTTTGGGATGTCCTGGGGGATGATTATAGCCTTGTCCTAGGGGAGAGCCTAGCCACTGGAGAAATGCCCCTCTCATGGCGGAGAGCTGTTGTGGTCCTACTGCCCAAGAAGGGAGACCTCCGCCTGCTAAAGAACTGGCGGCCGGTCTCCCTCTTGTGCGTGGACTACAAGATCTTCGCCCGGGCAATGGCCAACCGTCTGGGTTCGGTAATTGGACAGGTGGTCCATCCTGACCAATCTTATACAGTCCCGGGCCGCTCCATCTAGGACAATGTCCACCTAGTACGGGACCTGATCCACCTACTCCAGGAGACTGGGACCCCGGCAGCGTTTCTTTCTCTTGACCAGGAGAAGGCTTTTGACCGGGTGGACCACAGTTTCCTGGTGGGCACCCTGCAGGCTTTTGGGCTTGGACCACACTTTGTGGCCCGAGTTCGGCTCCTGTACTCTGCCGCAGAGTGCCTAGTTAAAATTAATGGATCATTGACAGGACCTATCCACTTCCGAAGAGGAGTGCGTCAAGGGTGCCCCATGTCCGGTCAACTGTATGCGATCTGTGTCGAGCCATTCCTCGGCCTTCTTCGGCGAAGGCTGACAGGTCTGGTTCTGCGCGAACCGGACATGGGGGTCGTCCTCTCGGCCTACGCCGATGACGTACTCCTCATGATGACAGACCCCTGTGACCTGCGGAGGATGCGCGAGTGCCAAGATGTTTTCTCGGCGGCATCCTCCGCCAGGATCAACTGGGCGAAATGTTCCGGACTCTTAGTAGGCCAGTGGCAGGTGGACTCCCTGCCGGAGGAGATGAGAGCTTTTGAGTGGAGCACCAGACGTCTTCTCTATCTGGGAGTCTACCTGAGTCCTTCTGGGGAGACCTGGCTGGCGAACTGGCAGGACCTGGAGACAAAGGTCATGGCCCGGCTAGGGCGCTGGTCAGGCCTTCTCAGGGTGCTTTCCTATCGAGGCAGGGTGGTGGTCATAAACCAGCTGGTGGCCTCCATGTTGTGGTACCGGATGGTCACCTTGGCCCCCCCTGCCCCTTTTGTCGCAAGAATGCAGAGGAAGCTAGTGGACTTCTTCTGGGGAAACAGGAAGCACTGGGTCTCTGCAGCGGTTCTGAGTCTCCCAGAAGGAGAGGGCGGACAGTCGCTGGTGTGTGTACGCACACGACTGGCGGCTCTCCGCCTCAGGACGCTGCAGAGATTCCTGTACGCCGAGCACCCTCCCAGGTGGCACGTGTTGGCGACTTTCTTCCTCCGGAGGGGCTGCTGTCTTGCCGAAGATATGCAGCTACCACCGGCGGGCGTTAGCCGTGCTGCTTTGCAGAGGCTGCCCGGCTTCTATCAGGACCTGCTGAGAGTCTGGAACATGGTTGCCTCAGGCCGGGAATCCCCTCCTCTGGCAGAGGGCGGGGTCCTGGCCGACCCTTGCCCTGTCTCAACGGGTGTCAGTGCGGCTCAAGTGTGTGGAACGACTCGGGCTGAGCTGCTCGTCGGGCCCAGGCCCCGCAGCCTTACCCGAGAGACGAATCCACACAACTTGAGCCGTCTTTCATCAACACCCACAATCCCATTCAGGGATGCAGGCAGGAGGTACCTTTATGGGCTGCTGCTCCACACCCTCCACTTCCTAGCATTTGTCCACCGTCCCGACACGCCATGGCGGTCGGTCTTTCCACCTGGAGGTGAGGGGGGTCCCCAGTGGAAGTCCCTCTACAAGGGAGTCCTTCCCATGCACCTTGGGGATCTCGGCTGGAGGGTGCTGCATAAAGCGGTGCCCTGCAATAAGTTCTTTAGTTTGTACACGGATCTCCCAGCCGCGTGTCACTTCTGCGGGCTGGAGGAGACCGTGTACCATATGTACGTGGAGTGTGTGAGGCTGCAGCCCCTTTTCGCGTATTTGCGTGGGCTGCTTCTCGCCTTCTGGTTGCATTTCAGTCCCACCCTATTCATATATGGTCATCCAGTAAGGAGGGGGGCACAGAGGGATGAGGATGTCCTTGTCAACTTGCTCCTGGGGCTGGCGAAAATTGCCATCCGTGGCTCCTGGAAAAGGGTGGCAGGAGGTTCTCCCCGGGCGGACTGCCTGGCTATGTTTAGGGGGTATGTTCGTGCCCGGGTGAACATTGAAAAGGGTTACGCGCAGTCCACGGCGACCGTCGAGATGTTCCGGGACCGTTGGGCTCCGCGGGGTGTAAATGCCATCATTGACGAGGATGGCAATATATTGGTTTAACATGTATTGTCTGTTTGTAGTGTAGTAAATGTGTTATTCACTGGGTTTGTAAATATTGTATAGCACCGACATTTGTAATAAAGAATTTTGAAAAAAAAAAAAAAATTTAAAAAAAAAAAAAAAAAAAAAGGGTCAGACACAGAGTGAATCTCCCTCCACACTGCCCATCACACATTCCCAGGGTCAGACACAGAGTGAATCTCCCTCCACACTGTCCCATCACCCACTCCCAGGGTCAGACACAGAGTGAATCTCCCTCCACACTGTCCCTCACACACTCCCAGGGTCAGACACAGAATGAATCTCTCCCCACACCGTCCCATCACACACTCCCAGGGTCAGACACAGAGTGAATCTCCCTCCACACTGCCCATCACACATTCCCAGGGTCAGACACAGAGTGAATCTCCCTCCACACTGTCCCATCACACACTCCCAGGGTCAGACACAGAGTGAATCTCCCTCCACACTGTCCCATCACACACTCCCAGGGTCAGACACAGAGTGAATCTCCCTCCACACCGTCCCATCACACATTCCCAGGGTCAGACACAGAGTGAATCTCCCTCCACACTGTCCCATCACACATTCCCAGGGTCAGACACAGAGTGAATCTCCCTCCACACTGTCCCATCACACACTCCCAGGGTCAGACACAGAGTGAATCTCCCTCCACACTGTCCCATCACACACTCCCAGTGTCAGACACAGAGTGAATCTCTCCACACACCGTCCCATCACACACTCCCAGGGTCAGAGACAGAGTGAATCTCCCTCCACACCGTTCCATCACACACTCCCAGGATCAGACACAGAGTAAATCTCCCTCCACACTGTCCCATCACACACTCCCGGGGTCAGACACAGAGTGAATCTCCCTCCACACTGTCCCATCACACACTCCCAGTGTCAGACACAGAGTGAATCTCTCCACACACCGTCCCATCACACACTCCCAGGGTCAGAGACAGAGTGAATCTCCCTCCACACTGTCTCGTCACGCTCTAATCCTGCCTGTTTGGTCCCTAGGTTTTCTATGTCTGGTTTGACGCTCCAATTGGGTACATATCCATCACTGCCAATTATACCGAGGACTGGGAGAAGTGGTGGAAGAACCCTGCAGAGGTGAGCATTGCGGGTGACGATGAGGGAGGCTGTTTTGATGTTCTTGTGAAGGAGTTCATGTACATTTCCAGACCCAAATGTTCCTCTGATGCTGCCGCGCAATGTCTGAAGTGTCACAGTGGAGTTCGTTGTCACTTTGCAAATCCATGTGTGTGCAGGTGCAGTGAAAAGCTGACCTTCCGCAGCTTCACAGACACAACATTGACAAGGAAATATAAATATAAATTGTACACGTTTTACAAGTAAGAACACAATTAGAACATAATAGCAGACACATAAAATGCTGCAGGATCTCAGCAGGTCAACAAATCACTCATCAGTCAATATTTTGGGCAGGAAGCCTTTGGGACTGGAAAGGATTGGGGAAGTGATCATATTGAGGTGGTGATCCGGGTTGTGCTGGTTGGTTGAGCAACCGAATGGTCGAAAGGAAGTAGCTCAGAATCAGAATCAGACCGTTCCTGAGCCTGGTGGTGTGGGACAACAGGCTTCTGTATCCTAGCCAGGGTAAACCCATGCAAAGCTGCAGGGATTGGATGGTTTGAATGATAATTAAATTGATTTGAGAGGCATAACATTCACACAGAAATCAAATTAAACTTAATTTTTCCTGGTTTTTACAAGGAGAAGCACAAATAGAAATGTCCATTGTATTGCAAAGTGGTAGTGTTACGAGACTGTGGTAGTGATTCAGTTTATGTTGGTTGAGACCTGTGTCCAATGGCAGTTTGAAGAGGTGATCTGGTTAGATGGTTGGACTCTGAGCGGGCTGGACAGGGTGGGAGGTGAGAAGTCATTTCTCCTGGTGGGGGTAGAGTCCACAACTGGGGGACAGGAAGGGGATGAGGCTTGTTTCTTATTTATGAGTATTCATTGTTTTACTATTAATAAAAGTATAACAGAGACAGATTGAGGTAACTGAAGCATTTTAATATAACCTGTTCAAAATTATTAATATTAATCTTTTAAAAAAACAATTGCAAATCACATAATTTCAAAATGGTATTGTTAGGGTGCCTCATATAGCACCCTAAACCTGATTGAGTGTATGGGGTGTCAGGGAGGGGTAGCACCTCTGGTGGGGGAACATGTCGTGTCCTTTTCAAGGCGGTTAGTCCACCTTTGGTCCCCACCTGGCACTCAGCTCTCACCTGTGGCTCCCCGTAGCTGTTTGCATGCGACAGCGGCCACACCCCGGGCAACGGCTTCGACAAGCCGGCTAAACCAGGTGAGGGCAGCTGACGGGTCTCAAACCCTTGGTGAGATAGGGAGTTGTCTATCCCAGCATGTGAAGACAGACTCCAGCGGATTGAGCGGGCGAGACCAATGGAAGGTCCAACGGTCAAGAAGGCGGTCTCTGCAAGCGTCGTGGAACGTGTAGAGCAGGACAAGACATAGAAGATGTCCTGGTTATCCACTGCGCCTATTCCCATCTCCAGCCATCCAGACTCTGTCTTGCCACTGGATCCAGATGGGAATTGGGAAGAGAGAGTGAGGCTGACGCTGCGCAGCTCTCCCTCACTTAAATCCAAATCACGCGCTAGTCTCGACACCATCATAATGGTGTTGAGGTCCTCATCGATGCCAACGATGGACGAACAACATATAGCCTATACAACAAAAGATGTGAATATGACATTATAAGCATATGCATATTCACAAAAGAGAAAGGAAAGGAGAATAAATACACTTTATACTCAGTGAGACCTTTGTTGCTGTACTAACTATGACAAATATTTTATCCAGCTTGCATTTGGTTGTTTTGAGAGCTATGCACATAGTACTAGATTCATCAGCAGTGTACTCCTAGAACTAAACTTGACCAAGTTTATCACTAACAACAATGACGCACATCAATATTCATGGAGGCACTAAACTACATCAGAATCAGAATCAGGTTTAGTATCAACGGCATATGTCATGAAATTTGTTAACTTTGGGGCAGCAGTGCAATGCAATACATGATAAATATAGAAAGAATAACTGAATTACAGTATGTATGTGTATATATATATATATACATATTAAATAGTTAAGATAAGTGCAAAAACAGAAATAAATTTTAAAAAGATGTAGTGAGGTAGTGTTCATGGGTTCAATGTCCATTCAGGAACCGGATGGCAGAGGGGAAGAAGCTGTTCCTGAATCGCTGAGTCTGTGCCTTCAGGCTTCTGTACCTCCCACCTGATGGTAACAGTGAGAAAAGGACATGCCCTGGGTGATGGGGGTCCTTAATAATGGACGCTGCCTTTCTGAGACACCGCACCTTGAAGATGTCCTGGGAACTTTGTAGGCTAGTACCCAAGATGGAGCTGACTAAATTTACAACCCTCTGCAGCTTCTTTCAGTCCTGTGCAGTAGCCCCCCCACCCCCCATTACCAGACAGTGAGGCAGCCGTGTCAGAATGCTCTCCACGGTGCATCTGTAGAGGTTTTCGTGTGTTTTAGTTGACAAACCAAATCTTCTCAAACTCCTATTGAAATATAGCCGCTGTCTTGCCTTCTTTATAACTGCGTCAATATGTTGTGACCAGATTAGATCCTCAGAGATGCTGACACCCGGGAACTTCAAACATACAGTATTTACCATTGTTATCATTGAATATCCAGTGTCCACCCACAAGAAGAAGAAGAAGAAAAAAATATAGGCAGAGTGAAGCCAATGCCAGCTGGCCCGAACGTTTACAAATACTGATGTATACACTGGGTCTATGCGTATTTCAAAATGTATCATCCAGCATCCTGTGTTCTTGCAACCACGTCACTGGCACCAAGCCAGTGTGAGACGTTTGCTATGAAACATCTCACTGCTGTCGGGGTGTAAAAAAATAATTTGCGACTTCATTTGAAAATAAAATAATGATGTTACCTTTTTATTATGGGTGGAATTTAAAGAATCGAAGAATACTGCATGCTATGTGCCAACAAAATTTTTGTGCATGCCATCTTGGGTATTTGATCATAGGTTTGCCACCCCTGGCCTATCCCCTGGCATTCATTAGGGGATTGAGTTCCAGAGCTGTGAGGTATAAGACTCTGGTTAGACCACGCTTGTGACTCTGAAGGTTTCCCCTAATTTTCCACCAAACACAGGTCGAACTCTACAATTTCATGGCCAAGGATAATGTTCCATTTCACAGCGTTGTTTTCCCATGCTCGCTTCTGGGTGCTGAGGACAACTATACCCTCGTTAACAGTCTCATTGCCACAGGTAAGGTGGAGTATGTGTGGGGAGGGGGGGAGAGGAGGCACGTGTGTGTGTGTGTGTGTGTGTGTGTGTGATGAGTGCATACTGCATTCTTGTCATCCTGACTCCCATCTCCACCTATCCCCCCACTTCACCACCACCTCTTCACCTCCTCCCATTCCCTCCCCATGTCTCCTCTTCCTCTCTCCATTTCTCACCCTCTTTCCCCTCCCCACATTTTAGGACTATAAGACCACAAAATATAGGAGCAAAATTAGGCTATTTGGCCCATTGAGTCTGCTCCACTATTCAGCCTTTATCCCTTCATGCCCTGACTAATCAAGAATCTATCAACCTCCACCTTAAATATACCCAATGACTTGGCCTCCACAGCTGCCTGTGGCAATGAATTCCACAGATTCACCACTCCCTAGCCGAAGAAATTCCTCCTCATCCCCGTTCTGAAAGGATGCCCTCTAAGGCAGTGTCCTCTGGTCTTAGACTCTCCCACCATAGGAAACATCCTCTGCACATCCAGTCTATCGAGGCTTTTCCATATTTGATAGGTTTCAATGAGTTCACTCCTCATTCTTCTGAATTCCAGTGAGTAGAGGCCGAGAGCCATCAAATGCTCTTCATACGACAAGCCATTCGATCCTGGAGTCATTTTTGTGAACCTCCTTTGAACCCCCTCCAATGTCAGCACATCCTTTCTTAGATAAGGGGCCCAAAACTACTCACAATGCTCCAAGTGAGGCCTCACCAGTGCTTTATAAACTCTCAACATTACATCCTTGCTTTTATATTCTAGTCCTCTTGAAATGAATGCTAACATTGCATTTGCCTTCATCACCACCAACTCAACCTGCAAATTAACCTTTAGGGAATCCTGCATGAGGACTTCCAAGCCCCTTTGCACCTCAGATTTTTGAATATTCTGTTCATTTAGAAAATAGTATACACTTTTATTTCTTCTACCAAAATGTATGACCATATCCTTCCTGATACTGTATTCCATCTACCACTTCTTTGCCCCTTCTCCTAATCTGTCTTAAGTCCGTATGTAGCCTTTCTAGTTCCTCAAATCTACCTGCCTCTCCACCTATCTTTGTATCGTCTGTGAATTTGAACACAAAGCCATCAATTCAATCATCCAAATCATTGACATATAATGTAAAAAGAATCAGTCCCAACAGACCCCTGTGGAACACCACTGGTCACTGGCAGCCAACTAGAAAAGGCTCCCTTTATTCCCACTCTTTGTCTCCTGCCAATCAGTCACTGCTCTATTCATGCCAGAATCTTTCCTGTAATAGCATGGGCTCTTAACTTGTCAAAGGCTTTCTGAAAATCCAAGTACAGAAAATCCAATTACAGAATATCAACCGATTCTCCTTTGTCTATTCTGCCTGTTATTTCTTCAAAGAATTGTAACAGATTTGTCAGGCAAGACTTTCCCCTAAGGAAACCATGCTGATTATGGCCTATTTTATCACGTGTCTCCCAAGTACCTCAAAATCTCATCCTTAATAATTGACTCCAACATCTTCCCAACCACTGAGGTCAGACTAACTGGCCCATAATTTACTTTCTTCTGCCTCTCTCTCTTCTTGAAGAGTGGAGTGACATTTGCAATTTTCCAGTCCTCAGGAACCATGCCAGAACCTAGTGATTCTTGAAAGATCATTACTAATGTCTCCACAATCTCTTCAGCCACCTCTTTCAGAACCTGGGTGTGCACCATTTGGTCCAGGTGACTTACCTACCTTCAGACCTTTGTTTCCCAAGAACTTTCTGTCTAGTAATGGCAACTTCACTTACTTCTGCCCTGACACACTCAAACTTCCACTGCTAGTGTCTTCCACAGTGAAAACTGATGCAAAATACTTATTCAGTTCATCTGCCATTTCCTTGTCCCCCATTACTACCTCTCCAGCATTATTTTCCACTGGTCTGATATCCTCTCTTTTACACTTTATAAACCTGAAGAAACATTTGGTATCCGCTTTAATATTATTGGCTACCTTACCTTCTTATTCCATCTTTTTATGCCTCTCCAACTCTGACTTTTTTAATGCCTTCTATTGGTGTTTAAAAACTTCCCAATTCTGGAACTTCATACTAATTTTTGCTCTGTTATATGCCCTCTTTTTGGCTTTTATATTGGCTTTGACTTCTCTTGTCAACCACAGTTGTGTCATCTTTGGGATGTACATACCCTGTGTCTTCTGAATTGCTTTCAGAAATTCCAGCCAGTGTCCCCATCCAATCAATTCTGGACAGCTCCTCTCTCATGCCTCTGTAATTCTCTTTACTCCACGGTAATACTGATACATCTGACTTCAGCTTCTCCCTAAAATCTCTCATTTGGACCTCCTCACCTTTCCTACCCATGTCATTGGTGCCAAAATGTACCAAGACTTCTGACTGCTCACCCTCCCCTTTTAGAGCACAATCCAAGGCATCCCTGACCCTGGCACCTGGGAGGCAATATTCATTCAGGCGTCTCTATCACATGCACCGAAACCCGTCTCTGTTCCTCGGACTATGGAATCTCCTACCACCACTGCAGTCCTCTTCACCTCTCTTCTCTTCTGAGCCACAGCGCCAGACTCAGTGCCAGAGACCCGGTCGTTGTGGCTCCCTGGTAAGTCCCCCTCAACAGTATCCAAAATGGTATCCTTATTATTGAGGGGAACAGCCACAGGGATACTCATTTCCCTTCCTCCTCCTGACAGTCACCTGCCCCGTGCCACTTGGGGGTGACTACCTCCCTGTAGCTTCTGTCCGTCTCACCTCAGTCTCCCGTATGAGCCGATGGTCATCGAACTGCAGCTCCAGTTCCTCAACACGTTCTCTGAGGAGCTGGAGCTCAGAACAGATGTGCTTATCTGGGAGGCTAGAGGTCTCCCAGAATTCTCACATCTCACACACACAACACTACCCCAGAGCCATTCTCACTGCACTAACTGTGCCCTAACAGACGAGGAATGAAGAAAAAAAAGAAACTTACCAGATAGTTACCTTGCCCAAGCCTGATGATCCAAAGCCTCCCTACTCAAATACTGGTCCACTCACACAATGGCCACTCTGCTTGCACCCACCGTCTTTTCATTTGCCATTGCTACTGAGTCCTGCTCATTGATTGGCCACAGTTCAATCTCCGAAAACTGCTGCGAAGCACTGCTTTTTAAATCCTCAATCACGGACCTGTGTGAAGTGACCTCTTCTCATCACGCTCCTGCTCTCTGATTGGCCGCAGTTCAAACTCTGAAAACTGCCGCAAAGCGCTGCTTTTTAAATCTTGGAAATGCATGAAGTTGTCTTTTCATCTCATGCTCCTGTTCCTGATTGGCTAAACTCCCTCCTTTATTAAATAGTGTGGTTATATTTTCTGTCATCCAGACTGTGGGATCCATTCTCAAACAGAGCTTTGCAGTGACAATCAATGCATTCACCATTGCAATAGCCACCCCCTTCAAGATTCCAGGCCAAGTAGTATTGGGGCCTGGGGATTTAATCACTTTTCAGTCTCATTAATTTCTTCTTTTTTTCCCTCTAATACTAATTTCTTTTTCATTTTTTCTTGAACTGCAGTTCTCCACCATTTCCAAGAGGTTTTCTGCAACTTCAATCTGCAATCTCCTTAATTCTTTGTCATTTATCTCCCACTATGATTTTGCTTCTGTCCATAAGGGAGCCACCTTAATTGTTACTTATCTACAGAAATTCTGGCCAGTGTCACATGACATCCTTCTGCATCATCAATTTCTGACTTGAAAGTTCATCCTTTTAACATAAAGATAGAAAGTTCTGCAGCCTGAGATTGTGAGTTATTGGCAAGCGCATTGTGGGAGCAAGATTTGAAAAAGTGAGTGTGGTTAGTTGGTCATTCTTCTCCCTCAGATCACAAGGAAATTAGGCACTTGGCAAGGGCCAATAAAATAAAGTCAGGTTTAAAGAGCGACCAATGCAGGAGCAGCCATTGTAGGATGGACAGTGTTAGAGTGGAGGCCTTGAAGAATTGGTGCAGCTTTAGAGTTTCAGATTTGTGGATCATTGGGATCTCTTTTGGGGAAGATATGACCTGTGTAAAAAGGACAGGTTACATCTGAACTTGAGCAGGACCAATATCCTTGCAGGCAGGTTTTCAGGAGTTGTTAGGGAGGGTTTAAACTAGTTTGGCTGGGGGAATGGGAACCAGAGTGATAGGTTGGGTCAGGTGGTATACAGGTAGATGCAGCATGTAGAAAGACTTGTGAGGAAGGATAGATAGCTGATAAGGCAAAATCAAAGTCAATCAGATGGATTGAAGTGTGTCTATTTTAATACAAGCAGTATCAGGAACTTAGACTATGGGTCATTACAAACTATGATGTGGCAATTATAGAGACTTGGCTGTCACAAGGACAGGAAAGCTGCTGTTCTGGGGTTTAGATGCTTCAAAAGGGACATGGAAGGAGATAAAAGAGGTGGTGGAATAGAATTGCTAATCAGGGATAATATCACAGCTGCAGAAAGGGAGGTCATTGTGCAGTGATTGTCTGCTGAGTGTCTACAGTGTGGGTGGAGTCAGAAACAGGAGGGGAACAATCACACTATTGCGAAGATTCTATAGACCCTCCTCCTCCCCCCCTCCCCCAATAGTAACAGAGACACTGAGGAACAGATCGGGAGGCAGATTTTGGAAAAGTGCAAAAGTAACAGGATTGTTGTCATGGGTGATTCCAACTTCCCTAACACTGATTGGTACCTCATTATTTGATTGGGCTGAATTATTTTTTTTTTAAAAAGGTGTCCAGGAAGGATACCTAATGCAATATGTAGGCCGACGACAAGAGTAGTCAATAGTCGTCTAGATGGCCATAGTGGATCTGGTGCTAGGCAATGAACCAGGTCAGATCACAAATCGCTCAGTTGGTGAGCATTTCAGAGACAGTGACCACAATTCCTTGACCTTTACCACAGCCTTAGAGGAGAATGGAAGCAGGCGGTATGTGAAAGTATTTAAATAGAGGAGGGGGAATTATGATGCTATTAGGCAGGAACTGGGGAGCACAAATTGGGAACGAATATACTCAGGGAAATGCACAACAGATATGTGGAGGCTGTTTTGGGAGCACTTGCTGAAGGTTCCAGATAGGCTTATCCCACTAAGGCAGGGAAAGGATGGTAGGGCGAAGGAACCATGGTTGACAAGAAATGTGGAACATTTCATCAACAGGAAGAAAGCAGCTTACTTAAGGTTGAGGAAGCAAGAATCAGACAGGCCTCTAGACTTATGGTAGCCAGGAAGGAGCTGAAGAATAAACTTAGAAGATCTAGAAGGGCCATGAGAAGGCCTTAGCAAATGTTCTACACATATGTGTAAAACAGAAGGATGGCCAGAGTGAGGGTACGGTATGACCAATTAGGGATAGTGGAGGAAATGTGCCTGGAGTCGAAGGAAGTATTGGGCAAGTCCTTAATGAATACTTTCCTTTCAGTATTCACTAGTGAGAGGGACCTTGACTACTGTTTGTGAGGACAGTGCAAAACAACAGGCTGATATGCCAGAATAGATCAACGTTAAGAAAGGATATGCTGGATCTTTTATAAAACATTAGGACAGGCACGTCCCCAAGGTCAGATGGATTCAGAATCAGTTTACGCACAAAAGCAGAGTATGGTTGTAGATGGAGCATAATCTGCCTGGAAGGTGTAGGGATAACACTGGGAACTATAGACCAGTGAATCTTACTTCAATGGTGGGCAAAGTATTGGAGACTATTCTTGAGACTCCTGGTTCAACCTAAAATGTGCAGAGTTTTATTTTCTCTTGGGATTGTTCCTCGACAGCAACTATCCCCCATTTCTTTAGAAAAGTTACTTTTTTTGGATGTGGAAAACTTAGGTGTAAGTTCTTTTTCCTCTGCTTGTGAATTGGTTTGTGCAAACTGAATTTGTTTAGCCTTTGGTGGACTTTGCTACAAGACCCACCTCCAATTTATTCACTAATAACATTGTCAACAGTCTTGAAACAACATCATACCTAAAAGTCCCAGCTTAGAGCTGTCTTGAATGTCCACAATAAATCAGCAGAAACTCCAGTGACAAATAATTTATTCCGACAGTCTGTGCCTTGCATATTTTTGAGAACCAGAGCAAAAATAAATTGCAGCAAAATCAGTTAGCGCTCAGGGTTGTTTACTTTTGTGCTGATTGCACTGACATTGGCCACGTTGCATCAAAATACATTAAACCAACGCATGTCATTAAATGGAAGCTCTAAAACATCACGTACGATTTCTTCCGCTACTGATAATCAATTTTCCCACTTTCTTGGGTAAAGAATTTTACATGGAGTAAACCCAAAAATAGTTCCATTTGGATTTCCCCCAAGTTCTGTGTCATTTGCATATTTGAACATTCTGCATAAATCAATGTTTTTGCACAAGCACGTTGTAAATTAACCAGTGGTTATGTAAGAAGTTGATTGACTGGCAGGAAGTGCATGAACCTGGCTTCAAGTCCATAGTGAGGGTTAAAGAAACTGAGACTGACAGGCAGCTTAAGGGGGCACGTGCATGATGCAGGATGGAAAGAAAAAAAAAGACAAGAACACCGATGTGTATACTGTGGAGTTTATTTCCAGATAACTTATATTTTTAAAAAAGTGTTTTGTTCATTAATACCATGTGCCACAGCTTTTCAAAGTACAACACAACTAATCAGCTACAGGTGACAATTCTGGACTTCAAACACTTCAAGTCACAAAATAACTGGTGTACTCAAGAGGTCCACTTTAAAAAAAGGCACACACACAGACAGACATTACACATTTTTATAAAATTAAAACAAAGCATGAATTGTTTGCCAGAGCAACACAAAAAATACTTCATACAAGTTTACTCATTTTATCTTTTTGCTGCAAGGAGACAGTTTATAATACCATTTATCTTCCCATGTACAGTATCTAATAGATAACTATTTAAATCCACTACTGCATAACCAGCACCATACAGCCTTTAAGACTAATGGAATGGCCTTTTTTTTTAAACTTTTGCATCACATCTAATTACTTTGCTAAAATTTGTTTTTTTTTATATTACGTTTCAAGTGTGGTTTAAAAGGGATTTACTCCTCTGTGGAGCCAAATAATGAAATATACTGATATTTTTAAATGAATAATTGAACACATGAAAAGACAATTAGATTGGTCCAAGAGGTTGACTAGAAGGTGGCCGTTACCCATGTAGCAAGACCTAGCCGTATAATGTGACTGAGTGTTTGAATCTTGTTCTGAACAGAATTTGCCAAATCTTAGGTAGTACAGCACTTAGAACTACAATTGACCCCAGAATCCTTCTGCTGTTGTGGAGTAAAAGCCATTTGCTTCTGACAACTTTCTACCAGCAATCCACATTGATAAGTGATGTCAAAAATTGTTGGAATGCTCTCAAACCAGAAGCCCACTGTAATCAAGTATAGAGGGACAATTTAGTACTCCACCTTCCAGAGTATTGAAAGGCAAGCACATTCCCACACAATTCACACTACCATAGTTTGTTGTAGGTAACCTTAAGGAGAGATTTTATTCAAAGGCCCTTGATTGCAAAGCAAAGAATGCAATTCTAGGTAAAGGGGATGTATGGAAGACATGAAAGCAGGGAAATATTTCTAGGTGTAATTTTCTGCCCAAGAACAGGAGGTTTGCTTTCTCCACCACCTTCATGACCCCTCCCCCTTCAAAATCTTCCATTAGTGAGTTGGGTAACCATGTGCACACAGGACTGAAACGTTCAAAACAGGACATGTGGCACCAGATCCAACATGCAAAGCTCTCAGATATCAAGTCACCAAAAGAGCAGAAAATCACTTCAAGATATGATCAAAGGAACGCAAGATTGGTCAAGAATAAGGGAATGTCAGAAGCAGAACCACTTTACTTACTGCATACTTTGATATACAGGCCTGTATTTGCAGCCATCCAAAATTAAGTTTTCTTTAAATAATGTAAGACAAAGGACTTATCTGATAATTAAAACCAGAATTAGACAAAAACTAAGCTCAACCCTCCCCCCCAAAAGGAAATTCAGATTTCTGTAAGCCAAGTGTTTATTAATCTCAGATCTCAGTGAGTCCATGGTGACAGTGGTAGATCCTTCAACAGAAGTTACAAAATTCTTCAGGTGCAACCACAAAAAAAAATAGAAAAAGGGTTTAAAAGGGTTTTCCTTTCATGTTCTTCAAGCACTGAAAGGATTTAAATCCCACAAGAAACTTAAGCCACCTAATTTTCACCCTCTTGGAACAAATGTACATCTTTATATGCACGATATTCAAAAATGATATACATTCAAGACTCACACAATAGATTTGTCTGAAAGAGACACAACACAAGGAGCTTTGATGAAGATTAGTTCAGATTCAGAAAATCTAAAATCTACCCAGAAGTGAATCGATACCACAGACTTATGTCAAAGTCCTAACAGAAGCTCAAAAGTTTTGCACATTTGTATGGTTCAGCTGGAAAACTAGGAGTTTGTGCTTCAACTCCCTCAGTCCTATTCTATGGATAAAACAAATGGCAAGATTTTATTTAAAATACATACACACAAGTTCTAGCTAGAGTTTATTGGTTCACAGCACTTTTTCTTCCGCACATCTCCCTCCCCTGAAAGTCAATTCAAAACACTATGTTTAAGAGTCGTTGTTACTGACAGGCATTCTTAGCTGCTTTGATTCAAATTTAACTTGAGGGAGAAATGACAACCCCCTTACCTTTGAAGTCACTGTTAAATAACATCCTTGTTTTAGGCACAGTTACCAATGTACTGGTACCTAGCTCATTCAGTTGCACTGAAGTCAAGTTTATATAATATTTGATGTACACATTTTTAAAACTTCAAGCTTTCAAAGCTATCTTCAGTCATATATATATTTTTGGAATCCTATACTAGCTCAGCCTTCATTCTGACTTGGGAGTCCTGCAATCATACGTGCAATTCCTACCCATGTGATAAAGCAGCTGGGTAAATTATGCAGTTTACATGAATATAGAGCATCACATTCAGGCTCACTTAATCAGATATTTCTACATAACATCTCAATCAGGATGGCTTTCTAGTTATGTGAGAAACAAAATATTTGTGGGATTTTAAAAGCATGAACACTCGTCCTTTTTTGTTCCTGCTCACTGAATACACCTCACTCCAATTTTAGCCATTTTTGCACAGAACTCCATTTAGATATTATTGACTTCAATTTAACAATCTAATTTAAGGCAAATCCAGAAAAGTAGGATTTAGGTTAAAGTGATTAAATGTTGGCAGAGTTTCAACATAGAACAAAAAAAAAATATAGGACTGCAACCAACTTGCCTCGCAGGAGCGTAAATTTCTGCATCTTTCTGCCCCTGCCTTGTGAATTTAAGAAATCACCCATCATGCGATTGAATTGGTTGCAGGTATTAAAGTTTACTTCACATGTTGTCACTTGGGTTTTGCATAAATTTTAATATTTTATGCCCAAATACAAAACACATTTCAGCAAATCGGCCTTTAAGATTGCTTTAGTGGATATTAAGCCATGTAGTGCATACAATATTTATCTCTATAGTTTGCTCTTACAGAAACCTCACAGTAGTTTACCCCTCAAAACTGTTCACAAAAAACACTTCTTGCATTGTTTACTGTGTTAACAGCCTGTACTACAAAAAATTGGCCATTACCATTTTCTACTTGAAAAGAAAAGGGGAAAAATACCAATAAAATTTAAAGCACAATACAAACCACTGCAGGGGCACCACAATTGTTAAGTTTTCTTATGTGGCATCTGGAATGGGCATCAGAATTGTACTTCATGTTTTAAAATTGTGAATAAATACATAAGGTTGGAACAAAGGTTCTGTGAGCTGCAAACCCATTCTTTAAGCTAGTTCTGGCGTTGCAAAGGCGGTGATCGAATAACCCATAATGCAGTTTGGCATTAAGCCTTTGGTCATGTCCAAGTCTGCTTGCCGAAGATATTCCAGAGGGCAAGTCAAAGTCCTGCTTTCTTCTTATAGTAGAAACTTCAATTCAGAGGAGAAAATCGATCTGCTTTAAAAGATTTCCTCTACTCCATGAGCAAAGATCATTACCAGACCAGGCTCCATGATCATGTCCTCTCCCATGTGTTGGTTCTCACATGCCATCACCACTACAGCTTGCACCCACCGTCTTTTCATTTGCCCTTTCTATGAAACCCCCCCGCCCCCGGTGATTGGTCATAGTCCATATCCGAAAACTGCCGTGAAGGGCTGCCTTTTTAATCCTGAGTGTGAACCTAAGTGAAAAGGTCGCTCTCCTCCTGTGCTCCTGCTCAGTGATTGGTTGCACTCCAACTCCATCTTTTTCCCTCTACCCCCCTCTCTCCCCGGCCTCCTCTTCATCATTCTTCCCCGTCCCCTCACCCCCTCTCTCTACCCACCTTCTTCTCTTCTCTCTCTCTCCCACTTCTTCCTCTGCCTACCATTACTGTCTCTGCTCCTGTCCACAGAGTACCTGAACTACGAGGATGGCAAGTTCTCCAAGAGCCGAGGGGTGGGAGTATTTGGGAACATGGCACAGGAGACAGGGATCCCGGCCGATATCTGGCGGTTCTACCTGCTCTATGTCCGCCCCGAGGGCCAGGACAGCAGCTTCTCCTGGAACGACTTCATGCTGAAGAACAACTCTGAGCTGCTGAACAACCTGGGCAACTTCATCAACAGGTAGAGGGCGAGGGGAGCGGAGGAAAGGAGTGAGGGAAAGAGAAAGGGTGAGGCAAGAGTAGAGGGAAGGGAGGGAGAAGGAGAGGGATGAAGGGGGAAGTCGAGGGGAAGGGAGTGTTGCAGTAGAGCGATGGAGAAGAGGGAGGTAGGGAGTGCTCCATGTGGGGTAGTGGGATTGAGTGCTGCTAGAGTGGAAGGATGAGGGAGGTAGAGAGGGAGTGATGAGGGAGGAACAGTAAGGAAGGATTGCCACACTGAGGGAGGGAGGGATGGAGGGAGCACCTCAGTGAGGTGTGGGCAGTGGTGAGGAAGGGAGAGAGCACTGTGATGAAGGAAGTGCAGTGGGGAGGGAGGAAGAGGCGAGGGGGGATGAGGCCGGACTGACAGCACTGCCTGTGCTCCACCCCTCCCAGAGCCGGGATGTTTGTGGGGAAGTTCTTCGAGGGCTATGTCCCGGCCATGGAGCTGAGGCAGGAGGACAAGAGGCTGCTGGTTCAGGTGACTTGGGAGCTGCAGCAGTACGTCCAGAGCCTGGAGAGAGTGCGGTGAGTTTGGGCAATGTCCAATGTCCACTCCCTCCCCCATAATCCCTCTTCCCCCACACCTCTCCTGTGCTACCCTACAGCTCTTCCGTACCATCCATCTCCTCGAACAACCCCACCCCTCTCCCCCAAAGTTCTTATGGCAACCGCCCTTCTGCCAGCCACCCTTCCCCACCCTAACCCTCCCCTCTCCATCACCCTTCCCCATTCTCCTTTCCTATCACCCCTCTCCCCATCCCCCAACCACCCTTCCCCACCCCTCTCCCCATCACCCTTTCCTCTGCCCCACTCCCCAACACCCTTCCTCTGTCAGCCTTCCCTCCTCCCACACTCCTTGTCCTCTCACCCTTACCTCCCCCTCTTCCCACCTCCCCCTCTTCTCACCTCCCCCTCTTCCCACCTCCCCCTCTTCCCACCTCCCCCTCTTCCCACCTCCCCCTCTTCTCACCTCCCCCTCTTCTCACCTCCCCCTCTTCCCACCTCCCCCTCTTCCCACCTCCCCCCTTTCCTCCTCCCCTTCCCTCCTCCCCCTCTTCCCTCCTCCCCCTCTTCTCACCTCCCCCTCTTCCCACCTCCCCCTCTTCCCTCCTCCCCCTCTTCTCTCCTCCCCCTCTTCTCTCCTCCCCCTCTTCCCTCCTCCCCCTCTTCCCTCCTCCCCCCCCTTCCATGGCCTCAATGCTTCATATTTGACTCCTCTCTCTGCCTCAGGATTCGTGAAGCACTCAGGTGCATCCTGAACATCTCCCGCTTTGGCAACCAGTACATACAGATCAGTGAGCCCTGGAAAATGATTAGAGGCAGCGACACTGACAAGTAAGTTCCAGGGAAAGATTCTCACCTCGCCTCTCTGCATGGCCCCAACATCTCCCCCCCCCCCGCCTTTCCACATTGTTACGTTCTCAAATCCATGAGTGCATTACTTGCAGCAGCATCACGCACGACACTCACAAGAAAAACATGAATTAAATACAAGTAGTGCATAATTTTTGGAAGAAAGAAAGCACCTCAATTACAGCACAAACAAAGTCCATTGTAGTACAAAGTGGTCACGGTGTTGCTGTACTGAGGTGGTGATCAGGGCTGTGCTGGTTGGTTCAGGAACTGAATGGTTAAAGGGAAGTAGTGGTTTATTATTGTCACATGTACTGAGATACGGTGAAAAGCTTGTCTTACAGTTCATACAGATCAGATCATAGTGTATTGAGGCAGGACAATGCAGAATAAAGTGTAGTTGCCACTGAAAAAGTGCAGTGCAGGAAAACGATGCAAGATCATAACGATATGGATTTGTTCAAAAGGCTGCTAACAGTGGGATTGTAGCTGTTCCTGAACCTGGTGGTGTCGGACTTCGGATTTCTGTACCTCCTAAGAAGATGGGATGGCCCAGATGGTGGGGATCTCTGATGATGGACGTTGCCTTCCTGAGACAGCACCTCCTGTAGACACTACCCATGGTGGGGAGGGAGGGATGTGTCCGTGATGTATTGGGCAGAGTCCACAACTCTCTGCAGCTTCCTACATTCCTGTGCATTCGAATTGCTGTATCAGACCGTGATACAAACAGTCAGGACACTTCCAACAGTACTTCTGTAGAAGTTTGTTAGTGTTTGGTGACAAGCCAACGAACCTCCTTAACCTTTTTCCAATGTTAAGTCAGTTGTTACTGCATTTGGAACATATGGCCACCAGGTGGCACTAAGCGGTCTCCTGTACAGGTGTCCCCTGCTTTTCAAACGTTCGCTTTACAAAACCTCACTGTTACAAAAGACCTACATTAGTTACCTGTTTTTGCTAACAGAAGGTGTTTTCACTGTTACAAAGAAAAGCAGCGTGCAATAAAAAATCAGCGCGCAAGGACTTTCAAGGACCCGTCGTGTCATGTTCTTAATAGTTATTGCTGATTATTTATTATTATTATTTATTTCTTTTTGTATTTGCACAGTTTTTTTTGTCTTGTTAAATGCCCAAGTTGAGCAGTCTTTCATTGATTCTATTTTGGTTATTATTCCATAGATTTATTGAGAATATCTGTAAGAAACTGCATCTCAGGGTTGTAAACAGTGACATATATGCATTTTGATAATAAATTTACATTGAACTTTGACTTTTGAATTCCACAGTTTCACCACCCTCCTCATCTCTGTTCTGAAGGGTCATTCTTCTGGTCTGAGGCTGTGCCCTCTAATCCTAGACTCCACCACTATAGGAAACGACCTCTCAACATGCTTTCTATCAAGGCCTTTCAGTATTCAGAAGGTTTCGGTGAGATTCCCCCTTAATTCTTCTGAACTCCAGCAAGAACAGGCCCAGAGCCATCAAACGCTGTTCATACATTAACCCTTTCATTCCTGGGATCATTTTGGTGAACCTCCTCTGGACCCTCTCCAATGCCAGCACATCCTTTCTTAGATAAGTGGCCCAAAACTGCTCACAATACTCCAAGTACAGTCTGACCAAAGCCTTATAATGCCTCAACGTTACATCCTTGCTTTTATATTCTAGTCCTCTTGAAATGAATGCTAACATTGCATTTGCCTTCCTCACCTCCGACTGAACTTGCAAATTAACCTTTAGGGAATCCTGCATGAGGACTCCTTGCCCTCAGATTTTTGAATATTCTCCACTTAGAAAATAGTCAACCCTTTTATTTCTCCTACCAAAGTGCATGATCACACACTTCCCTACCTTGTTTTGCATGTGACACTTCTTTGCCCGTTCTCCCAATCTGTCTAAGTCCTTCTGCAGGCTCCTTGCTTCCTCAACACTACCTGTCCCTCCACCAATCTTTGCATCGTCTGCAAACCTGACCATAAAGCCTTCAATTCCATTGTCCAAATGATTGACGTGAAAAGAAACGTTCCCAACACCAACGCCTGCAAAATGCCACTAATCACCAAGAAAGGATCCCTTTATTCCTGTGATGGACTGGGCTGTATTCATCATTTTCTGTTCCTGGGCATTGGCGTTTCCATATTAGGCTGTGATGCTTGCAGTCAGGATACTCTCCACTGTGCACCTATCGAAGTTTGTCAAAACTTTTGGTGATATGAAAATCTATGCATATTCCTACGAAAGTAGAGCCACCATCGCACCTCCTCTGTGATGACACTTTACGTGCTGGTCCCAGAACACATCCTCTGATTTGATAATGCCGAGGAATTTAAAGTTAATCCAGCTCTGAGCCCCAGGTGAGATCGGTTTCATGGACCTCCAGCTTCTTCTCCCAGAGTCAATAATCAGCTCTTTGGTCTTGCTGGCATTGAGAGGTTGTTGTTGTGGTACCAGACAGCCAGGTTTTCAATCTCCCTCCTCTATGGCAATTAGTCACCACCTTTGATTGCATGGTGCAGCCATCAAAATTGGTGAGCATCAATTCCTTTAGATTCCTGAGGCTGGTGACTTCCTTGGCCACGGTTTCCATGGAGACTCCGTGAATCCTGTGTATCTTGACTTTCTGGATCAGCCTACCCTGTTGAATGCCTTTGTTAAGGTCCATGCAGACGACATCTACAGCTCTACCAACCGATTTCTCTTACAGGAAGCGGGCTGGAACGGTAACAGGCGTGGCAGTGAACCTGGCCTGCCTCTTGTCGGTGATGATCCAGCCCTACATGCCCTCCGTCAGCAGAACCATCCAGGAGCAACTGCAGGCTCCTCATGACTGCAACGTGCTGATCGATCGCTTCGTCTGCTACCTGCCCACCGGGCACAAGATTGGCACGGTACGTAACACCCCTCAGAGTCAGAATCAGGCTGGTTATCACTGGCACCTTTCATGAAATGTGTTGTTTTGTGGCAGTAGTACATTGTAATACGTTAAAAAATACAAAGGTCACAACAAGAAATATATAAAACACAAATTGTGCAAAAAGAGAGCAAAATGGGGCCCTATCCTCTATTAGATTCTTTCTTCTTCAATCCTTTACCTTTTCCACCTATCACCCCCCAGTTTTTCACTTCATTCCCCCACCCACCACCCTTCTACCTTCCCCTCACTCAACTATCATCTGCCAGCTTGTATTCCTTCCCCTCCCCCCATCTTCTTGTAGCTTCTGCCCCGTTCCATTCCAGTCTTGATGAAGGGTCTTGGCCTGAAACATCAATTGTTTATTGCCCTCCATACATGCTGCCTGACCTGCTGAGTTCCTCCAGCATTGTGTGTGTGTTCTGCAAAATATGCAGGTAGTGTTCATGGACCGTTCAGAAATCTGACAGTGGAGGGGAGGTCACCGACAGGGAGGGGGGTCGCAGAGACAGAGAGGGGTGTAGGGGAGGGAGGGGGTCACAGAGATGGGGAGGGGTGTAGGGGAGGGAGGGGGTCACAGGGACAGGGAGGAGTGTAATGGAGGGAGGGTGCAGGGGGTGGGGGTCACAGACACGGAGAGAGGTGTAGTGGGTGTTGGGATCATGAAAACCAAGTTAATGGAGACAGAGCCGATGTCTCTGTTGATGCCAGGGTGTTGGGAATGAGCCAGATCCACTGGCAGGAGAAAGAGGGTAGGGAGGGGGGTTTGGGAGACACTGTGGGGCAGATACATCCACCCTCTCTGTCCAACACCCCTGCATAGAAAAGAGCCCAAGGTTTGTCGGTTTCTGTCTTATACCCGGATTATCAAAACTCCTGCAGGCCAGCCCCCTGTTCCAGAAGTTGGAGAGCGAACACATTGAGGAACTGCGGAAAAAGTACAGTGGTCAGCAGGTGAAATCACAGTTTACTGACCCCTATCTGTCTCCGTGACCCCATCCTCCCTCCCTGACTCAATGAACCCCTCCCTCCCCTACACCCCTCCCTGACTGCATGAATCCCTCTCCCTCCCTTACATCCTCCCTGTCTCTGTAAACCCATCTGATTCCTTACACCTTCCCTTTTCGAGAACATGCAATCTGTGTCTCTGATGACGTGTTCTGTGTACGCAGCCCTGCACTAATGGGGAGACAGTGGGGACACCATCTGCTCCCCAACCTCCTGATGTTCAACGTCTCCAGGAACAAGTGACCCTACAGGTGAGTACAAGTACCGGTGACAACGCCAGTAGCCGAGATATTGGTGCCTCTGAATGTGTGATACATCCGCTGAACAGTGGCTGGTGGGTAGGTCTGCTTCCTCCCTCTACCCCCCCCCCACGCCCTCCCTCTTTCCCCCAACTCCTCTAATCCTCTCCTCTACCACCCTCACCCCTTCTCAACCTCCCCCCTCTACTCTCCCTCCCCTTCCCCTCTCCCCTCCTCTTCCCCCCCCTCAACTTCCCCTCCCCCTCCTCTCCCCCTTCCCCTCCACTCCCCCTTTCCCCCCTCCTCTCCCCCCCTTCCCCCCCTCCCCCCCCTTCCCCCTCCCCATCCCTCCTCTTCCCCTTCCCCTCCCCCTCCCCTCTCCCCTCCTCTTCCCCCTCCCCTCCTCTTCCCCCTTCCCCTCTCCCCTCCTCTTCCCCTCCCCCTCCTCTTACCCTCCCCCTCCACTTACCCTCTCCCCCTCTCCCCTCCTCTTCCCCTTCCCCTCTCCCCTCCTCTTCCCCTCCCCCTCAACTTCCCCCTCCCCCTCCTCTCCCCCTTTCCCCCTCCTCTCCCCCTTTCCCCCTCCTCTCCCCCCCTTTCCCCCTCCTCTCCCCCCCTTTCCCCCTCCTCTCCCCCCTTCCCCCTCCCCTTCCCTCCTCTTCCCCTTCCCCTCCCCCTCCCCTCTCCCCTCCTCTCCCCCTCCCCTCCCCCTCCCCTCTCCCCTCCTCTTCCCCCTCCCCTCCTCTTCCCTTCCCCTCTCCCCTCCTCTACCCCTCCCCAACTCCCCCTCCCCCCAACCTCTACCCTCTCCCCCTCTCACCCTCCTCTTCCCCCTTCCCCACTCCCCACCTCTTCCCCTCCCCCTCATCTTCCCCCTCCCCCTCCTCTTCCCCTCTCCCCCTCCCCTCCTCCTCTCCCCCCTCCCCTCCTCTTCCCCTTCCCCTCTCCTCTCCCCCTTCCCCCTCCCCCTTTCCCCCCTCCTCTCCCCCCTTTCCCCCCCCCTTCCCTCCTCTTCCCCTTCCCCTCCCCCTCCCCTCTCCCCTCCTCTTCCCCCTCCCCTCCTCTTCCCCCTTCCCCTCTCCCCTCCTCTTCCCCTCCCCCTCATCTTCCCCCTCCCCCTCCTCTTCCCCTCTCCCCCTCCCCTCCTCTTCCCCCTTCCCCTCTCCTCTCCCCCTTCCCCCTCCTCTCCCCCTTTCCCCCTCCCCTTCCCCCTTTCCCCCTCCCCTTCCCTCCTCTTCCCCTTCCCCACCCCCTCCCCTCTCCCCGCCTCTTCCCCCTCCCCTCCTCTTCCCTCTCCCCTCCTCTTCCCCCCTCTTCCCCTTCCCCTCTCCCCTCCTCTTCCCCCTCCCCCTCATCTTCCCCCTCCCCCTCCTCTTACCCTCTCCCCCTCTCCCTCCTCTTCCCCTTCCCCTCTCCCCTCCTCTCCCCCTCCTCTCCCCCCTTTCCCCCTCCTCTCCCCCCTTTCCCCTGCCCCCTCCCCCTCCCCCTCTCCCCTCCTCTTCCCCCTCCCCTCCTCTTCCCCCTCCTCTCCTCTTCCCCTCCCCCCTCCCCCTCTTCCCCCTTCTCCCCCTCCCTCCCCCTTCTCCCCCTCCCTCCCCCTCCCTTCCCCCTCTCCCCCTCCCTCTCTCCCCTCCCCCCTCCCTCTCTCCCCTCCTCTTACCCCTTCTCTTCCCCCTCTCCTCCTTCCCCCTCCCCTCCTCTTCCCCCTTCCCTCCTCTTCCCCCTTCCCCCACCCCTCCCTCACCCCACTTTCCCCCTCCTCTCCCCACTTCCCCCTCCTCACCCCCCTTTCCCCCCTCCCCTCCACATCCCCCTTCCCCTCCTCTTCCCCCTTCCCACCCCTCCTCTTCCCACTTCCCCTCCCCTCCTCTCCCACTTCCTCCCTCCCCTCCTCTTCCCCCATCCCCTCCCTTCCTCTTTCCCCCTCCCCTTCCCTCCTCTTCCCCTTCCCCCCTCTTCCCCTTCCCCTCCTCTTCCCCCTCCCCTCCTCTTCCCCCTCCCCTCCTCTTCCCCCTCCCCTCCTCTTCCCCTCCCCTCCTCTCTCCCCTCCCCTCCTCTTCACCCTCCCCTCCTCTTCCCCCTTCCCCCTCCTCTTCCCCCTTCCCCTCCTCTTCCCCCTTCCCCCTCCTCTTCCCCCTTCCCCCTCCCCTCCTCTTCCCCTCCCCTCCTCTTCCCCTCCCCTCCTCTTCCCCTCCCCTCCTCTTCCCCTCCCCTCCTCTTCCCCTCCCCCTCTTCCCTCTCTCCCCCCTCCCCCTCTTCCCCCTCTCCCCCTCCCCCTCTCCCCCCTCTCCCCCCTCCCTTCCAACTCTCCCCCTCCCTCCCCCTTCCCCCTCTCCCTCCTCCCCCTTCCCCCCTCTCCCTCCTCCCCCCTTCCCCCTCTCCCCTCCTCCCTTCCCATCTCCCCTCCTCTTACCCCCTTCTCTTCCCCCTCTCCTTCTTCCCCTCCCCTCCTCTTCCCCTCCCCCTCTTCCCTCTCTCCCCCTCCCCCTCTTCCCCCTCTCCCCCTCCCCCTCTCCCCCCTCCCTTCCTCCTCTCCCCCTCCCTCCCCCTTCCCCCTCTCCCCTCCTCCCCCTTCCCCCTCTCCCCTCCTCCCTTCCCATCTCCCCTCCTCTTACCCCTTCTCTTCCCCCTCTCCTTCTTCCCCTCTCTCCTCTTCCCCTTCCACTCTCCCCTCCTCTTCCCCTCTCCCCTCCTCTTCCCCTCTCCCCTCCTCTTCCCCCTTCCCCTCCTCTTCCCCCTTCCCCTCTCCCCTCCTCTTCCCCCTTCCCCCACCCCTCCTCTCCCCCTTTCCCCCCTCCTCTCCCCACTTTCCCCCTCCCTCTCCCCACTTTCTCCCTCCTCTCCTCCCTTTCCCCCTCCCCTCCTCTTCCCCCTTCCCCTCCCTTCCTCTTTCCCCCTCCCCTTTGCTCCTCTTCCCCTTCCCCCCTCTTCCCCTTCCCCCTGCCCCCTTCCCCTCCCCCTCCCCTCTCCCCTCCTCTTCCCCCTCCCCCACCTCTCCCCCTCTCCCCCTCCCTCCCCCTTCCCCCTCTCCCTTCCCATCTCCCCTCCTCTTACCCCTTCTCTTCCCCCTCCCCTCCTCTTCCCCCTTCCCCCTCCCCTCCTCTTCCCCCTCCCCTCCTCTTCCCCCTCTCCCTCTCCCCCCCTCTCCCCCCTCTCCCCCTCCCTCCCCCTTCCCCCCTCCCCTCCTCTCCCCGTCCCTCCCCCTTCCCCCCTCCCCTCCTTCCCCCTTCCCCCCTCCCCTCCTTCCCCCTTCCCCCCTCCCCTCCTCCCTTCCCATCTCCCCTCCTCCCTTCCCATCTCCCCTCCTCTTACCCCTTCTCTTCCCCTCTCCTCCTTCCCCCTCCCCTCCTCTTCCCCCTTCCCCCTTGCCCCCTGCTCTTTCCCCTCCCCTCCTCTTCCCCCTTCCCCTCCCCCTCTTCCCCTTCCCCCTCCCCCCCTTTCCTCCCTCTCCCACTGTCCCACCCTCCCCCTCCCCCCTCCGCCCTCTTTCCTCCCTCTCCCCACCTCTTTCCTCCCCCTCCTTACCCCCTCTCCCTCCCCCCGACCCAGGGACAGGGAGACGGGAACTGTGCACAGTGCTCCCGGTGTGGGTCTGACCCAGGGATATGGAGACGGGAACTGTGCACAGTGCTCCCGGTGTGGGTCTGACCCAGGGATAGGGAGAGGGGAACTGTGCACGGTGCTCCCGGTGTGGGTCTGACCCAGGGACAGGGAGGCGGGAACTGTGCACAGTGCTCCCGGTGTGGGTCTGACACAGGGATATGGAGAGGGGAACTGTGCACGGTGCTCCCGGTGTGGGTCTGACCCAGGGACAGGGAGGCGGGAACTGTGCACGGTGCTCCCGGTGTGGGTCTGACCCAGGGATATGGAGACGGGAACTGTGCAGGGTGCTCCCGGTGTGGGTCTGACCCAGGGACGGGGACGGGAACTGTGCACGGTGCTCCCGGTGTGGGTCTGACCCAGGGACAGGGAGGCGGGAACTGTGCACAGTGCTCCCGGTGTGGGTCTGACCCAGGGACGGGGACGGGAACTGTGCACGGTGCTCCCGGTGTGGGTCTGACCCAGGGACAGGGAGGCAGGAACTGTGCACTGTGCTCCCGGTGTGGGTCTGACCCAGGGACAGGGAGGCAGGAACTGTGCACGGTGCTCCCGGTGTGGGTCTGACCCAGGGATAGGGAGAGGGGAACTGTGCACTGTGCTCCCGGTGTGGGTCTGACCCAGGGACAGGGAGGCAGGAACTGTGCACGGTGCTCCCGGTGTGGGTCTGGCCCAGGGATATGGAGACGGGAACTGTGCACGGTGCTCCCGGTGTGGGTCTGACCCAGGGACAGGGAGGCAGGAACTGTGCACTGTGCTCCCGGTGTGGGTCTGACCCAGGGACAGGGAGGCAGGAACTGTGCACGGTGCTCCCGGTGTGGGTCTGACCCAGGGATAGGGAGAGGGGAACTGTGCACTGTGCTCCCGGTGTGGGTCTGACCCAGGGACAGGGAGGCAGGAACTGTGCACGGTGCTCCCGGTGTGGGTCTGGCCCAGGGATATGGAGACGGGAACTGTGCACGGTGCTCCCGGTGTGGGTCTGAACCAGGGATAGGGAGATGGGAACTGTGCACAGTGCTCCCGGTGTGGGTCTGACACAGGGATAGGGAGACGGGAACTGTGCACGGTGCTCCCGGTGTGGGTCTGGCCCAGGGACAGGGGGACGGGAACTGTGCACGGTGCTCCCGGTGTGGGTCTGACCCAGGGACAGGGAGGCAGGAACCGTGCACGGTGCTCCCAGTGTGGGTCTGACCTTGGGACAGGGAGATGGGAACTGTGCACGGATAGGGGGACTGCTGGGCAAGTTAGTACAGCGGGTAGGGCTGACACATCAATGGTCAGCACTGTTTTAACACAATCCATTATCTCCTCTTCCCCCTCTCTCTCCAAACCACTCCTTCCCTCCACCCCCTCCCTCTCATGCCTGCCTCCTCTCCCTCTCCTTACATTCCTCCCCTCATCTCTTTCCCTGCCCCTTTCTCTTATCCTACATCCTCTCTCACCACACACCCTCACTATACCCCCACCCTTTCTCCCTCTTTCCCCCCTCTCTGTACCCCCTTCTTTTTCACCCCCACCCCTCTCTTTTCACCCCCCGCACCCGCAGGGGAACCATGTGCGTGAGCTGAAGGCTCAGAAGGCAGAGAAGACGCTAATCACTGCAGAGGTGTCGGTGCTCCTTGGGCTGAAGAAGCAACTAATACAGGCATTAAGCCAGGATTAAACCCCCTCACCCCCCTCACACACAGCCCCCTGGTCACAGCCGAGCAGCTGATCCATATACTATATTTCCATAATCCAATACAGATCACGATGGGGGAAGTGGTGGATGGAAAGAGAAAGAGGGAGGGATGGAGAAGTGTGGGAGACAGGAGGGGAGGAGTGGGGTCTGTGGAGTGAGGAGAAAGGGAGAGGGTTTGCTGAACTTTACCTGGGTGAAGGGGTTGAGTATGGCTCAGAGCATCAATAAATGGTTTTTAACTTAACCTGGTCTCTCACTCACCGTCCCTGTCAGGCAACACACTGGCTCCCACCTGCTCTCCTGTGTCTGTCCAGTTCTGCACTCTACCCCCTTCTCCCAAACCCATCTCCCTCAGACCCTGTCCCCGCCCCTCCTCCCACTGGCTCCCCACCTTGCCCCCACTCTTGCCTCACCTCGCCCTCCGCCTCCCCCCCTCCCCTCTAAGGTCACACAATACAGGAACAGGCCCTTTGGCCCACCATGTCTGTGCCAGCCCTGTCACGAATTTAAACTATGCCTCTGCCTGCTCGCAGTTGATAATCCCTCCTCCTTCATCACCATCAGTAGACTGAGCACCATGTACATTGGTAAATAGGCACCTGATCTATCCAAGTATTTAATGATTGATTAATAATCTGTAACCAGTTAACTGTTAATCAATGCCAAAAACTAATTATTGCAAGTGAACTACACATGATTGGTTGAAGAATGATTCTTTTTGTTGGTGTCCAATAATTGGTATGTTATTGTCACAGTGAAAAGCTTGTCTTACACACTACACAGTGCGTTGAGGTAGAACAAGATGATACAATAACAGAATACAGAATAAAGTGTCACAGTTACACAGAAAGTGCAGTGTAGGCAGACAATAAGGTACAAGAACCAGGACAAGTAGATTGTGAGGGCAAGTCCATCTTCTCGTACAAGGGCACCATTTATTAGTCTTAGAGTGACAGGGTAGAAGCTGTCCTTCAGCCTGGTGCTGTGTGTTTTCAGGCTTTTGTACCTTCTGCCCGATGGGAGAGGGGAGAAGAGAGAATGTCCAGGGTGGGTGGGGTCTTTGATTATTCTGGCTGCTTCACTGAGCAGTGAGAAGTGTAGACAGAGTCCATGGAGGGGAGGCTGGTTTCTGTGATGTGCTGAGCTGTGTCCACAACTCTCGGTGGTTTCTTGTGGTCACAGGCAGAGCAGTTGTCTTATCAAGCCGTGGTGCATCCAGGTAGGATGCTTTCTATGGTGCATCAATAAACATTGGTGAGGGTCAACAGGGCCATGCTGAATTTGTTTGGCCTCTTGGTGAGCTTTCTTCAGCAGAGACAAAAGAGACAGTAGATATTGTTATCTTGGGTAACACACAAGCTGACGGAGTAATTCACTCCACTGGTGCTGCCTGACCTGCTGAGTTCCTCCAGCAGCTCGTCTCTTTTTTCTCTGGCTACCCAATTAATCAACATTCACTAATCATGGACACAAAGGCCAGAGATGGTGGAGCAACACACAAACTGCTCGGAGGACTCAGCAGGTCAGGCAGCATCAGTGGGAGGGAGATGGACAGTCAATGTTTCAGGTAGACTCCCTTCACCTGGGAGGAAAGAGGGGGGATAGCTGGTGTATCTAGTGGTGGGGCGAGAGGGGATGGGGACTTAGGCAGTTGAGGTATGGGAGAGGACAGAAGCAGGTCTATTGTCACTGACCTATGTTGAGAAGAGCACCTCGTATTCCACGTGGGCATTCTCCAACGTGACAGCATGAACATCCACTTCTCTGACTTGCAGTATCCACCCCCTCCCCACTTTGTTTTCCCTTATCCCTTCATTCCCCATCACTCCTTCTCTTTCCCTTCCCCCATCCATCACCACACTCACCCCCCCCCACCCGTTCCACTGTGTTTCCACCCCCGCCCAAAAAAAACTGGATCTACCGATCACTTGCCAGATTTGCTCCACCCTTTCCCCTCTTTCCAGTCCAGATGAAGGGTCTCAATCAAAAATGTTGACTGCCCGTCCCACTGCGTTCCAACAGAGCGGAGCATGTCTGGAGCACAAATTGTTACCGGAGAACTGACTGCACATACACAAACAGTGGTGTTACTAGTTCAGAGTAAATAAGTCACAATCAACTATCAGTGAGAAGCATGTTTTTTATTGGTTAAAAAGGCAATGACTAATAGCAATTTATTTTTTCATAAGTAACTAACAAGTTTTAACTAATTTTTTGGAACAGTAAAAGGTCAAAGAGTAAGAGCCTGTGTGCAGTTATCCTCACCAGTAAAGAGGTTACCATTAATTAACAGGGAATTTAATGTTAATGGTATCTGTGGCCTCTGAACCAATTGAGTTGGCTTCTTTGTCCTGGGTAGTGGTAGGCTTCTGGCAAGTTCCATCACACTCCTGACCTGTAGACGGTGAAAAAAGGAATTCCCCAAAACTGCATGGTGATGGGAGGCCATTCATACATTGTCTCCAAGCTGTAGACCCTCACTCTCCTCTGTGGGGAGAGGAGAATATTTCCCCCACTTCATCCCCATACTTGCCCCCCAATCCCTTCAGTCACTGGCCCAAAGTGTTCGACCACTCTACAGAGGGCATTCTCTGTGACTTACCCCGTCTCTTCCACCTCCCTCCTGCCCTGTCTCTGTGACCCCCCTCCTCTACATTCCTCCCCATCTTCGTGAACCTCCCTCCGTTTCTGACCCCCTTCCTTTCCTGCACACCTTCCTTCCCCATCTCTGTGACACCCCCATCCCCTACACCCCTCCTGTTTCTATGACCCCCCTCCCCGTCTACATGAATCCCTCTCCCCCTACATTCCTCCCCAGCTCAGTGACCCCTTCCCTCCCCATCTCTGTGCTACCCCCAACCCCCCCCCACACAGTCACTTCCACCCTCATCTGCCACCCACAACCCTATGGATGAGGAGCTCCCTCGTCTGCTGGACCTGTACAGATAACTCCTCCACCCGGGCCCTCAATCTCTGGTTCTCCTGGGCCAGCTCCTCAAGCAGCTGCTCCGTCCCCTCGTCCCTCACCCTCCGCCGCTTCAGCCTCTGCTCCCCGCTGGCCCGCCCTGCACGGTGCGGGTTTGGGGAGGGGGGTGGCAATGGGTCGGGGCATCTCCAGGCTGGGCTCCCCCCTCTCCACGACCTCTCCCACATTGTCTCCTTTTTTCCAGGCATTGGAAAACTGGGAACTCCGGCTGCGGGAAGCGAACAGTAGGGGATGTGTGAGCTATGCGAGTAAAAAGAAACCATTCTTCCCCTCTTATCATACTATCTACCCCCTTCCCCTTACCCCCTACCCCACACCAATCCCACATTCCCTCCACCACCTCCCCAGCCACCAAGCTTCCTTGCAAAGGGAGTTTCAGAGTTTCAGAGTTTCTCCTGCCTCCCAACCACCTCTGAAGGAGGAAGTTGCTCCCTATCTCTGTCCCCTTTCTTCTGAGACCAGGACCCCTGGTCCTACGACTCCACAGCCCAGGGGAAACACCCACCCCCAATAAGCCCCGTACACTTCGATTAGAACTCCTCTCATTCTCCCGAAGCTGACAGAATACGGTATCCAGTCTCATTAATGGAGAATGGAGTTAGAGACAGAGACGGGGGGGAGGGGTCACAGAGATAGGGGGAGTGTAGTGGAGGGAGGGGGGTCACAGTGATGAAGTGGGGTGTAGGGGAGAAAGGGGAGACCAAGAATTGGAGCAGCACAAAGGGTTGGGAAATCTGAGTTTCTAAAGTGTCGGGGGGGGGGGGGGGGAGTAGGTGGGATCCAGACTGGAGTGGGTTGCACGAGTCTGACTGCAGGTGGAGCAGTTTCGGTTAGCTCACCTGTGCCTGTCCCTCTCCTGGGCCCCCGCCGCTGTCTCTGGGCTCCTCACCCGTGGGACACAAGACACTGTCCAGTCAAGGAGGAGGGGCAGTTCTGATCCCCCGCACTTGAGGTCCTCCAGAATGGGGGAGGGGACCAGGGTGCTCGTCGATGTCCTCCAGCCAGCTCTCCAGGTCCAGCCCCCCACAGCAGTGCAGGAGGGGACGGAGGTACCTCCATCACTGTCGTCAGCAGCAGATCACCGGTGTCTGGAGGGGAGGGAGGAATAACGAACAGAATAAAGCTATTCAGTCCACTGTGTCTGCTTGCCATTCCATTGTGGTTAATTTATTATCCTTCTCAACCCTATTCCCTCGCTTCCTCTCCACAACTTTTGACTCTCGCTTACCTATCGACCTCAGTTTTAAATACACCCAAATGACTTGGTCTCCACAGCTGACTGTGGCAATGAATTCCACAGATTCACCACTGTCTGGCTAAAGAAATTCCTCCTCATCACTGTTCTAAATAGATGTCCCTCTGTTCTGAGGTTATACCCTATGGTGTTGACTCCCCAGTATAGGAAACATCCTCCTCCACATCCATTTTACCTCAGCCTTTCAATATTTGATAGGTTTCAATAAGATATCTCCTCCCCCGCCACCAGAGCCATCAAATGCGCTCCCAGAATCATTCTTGTGGACTCCCTCTGGACCCTCTCCAATATCAGCACATACTTTGCGGCCCAAAACGGCTGACAGTGCTCCAAGAGAGGCCTTGCCAGTGCCGTGTAAAGCCTCAAGTATACATCCTTGCTTTTTATATTCTAGTCCTTTCGAAGTTGAATGCTAACATTGCATTTACCTCCTCCCACCACAACTCAACCTGCAAATTAACCTTTCTTTTCCTTTTTAAATCTTTTTCTTAATTTTCCAAATTATAAACGATAAGCGTGTACAAAAAAGATTTCAAATAATACAAGTATAATAGACTTCCAAACTCTTGATATAATTAATCATAGAGAAAAAAAGAAAAAGAAAATATACAAAGAAAACCCCCCCCAAAAAACCAAAAAAAATCTAAATACTAAACCCCAAAAAAAACCAAATGGAACAAAACAGGGCTAGACCATTATCTTAAATCGAACACGTTCAATAATGTCGTCAACTTCTGCTCCTCTATTCATATATTTTAAGTTAATAAGAAGGATTCAGAAAAGGTCAAATTACATCATATGAAAAATGTGAAATAAATGGTTTCCAAGTCTCTTCAAGTTTAAACCGAAGGATCAAAAACGCTCACTTCTGATTTTTTCTAAATTTAAACATATAACCTTTAGGGAATCTTATACAAAGACCTTGCACTTTTGACATGAAAAGAAGCAGTCCCAACATCAGTCCCTGCGGCAGTCACCGGCAGCCAGCCAGAAAATGTTCTCCTTGCCTCCTGCCAGGCAGCCAATCTTCAATCCACACTAGTATCTTTCCTGTGTGCTCTTATCTTGTTTAGCAGCCTCATGTGCGGCACCTTGTCAAAGGCCTTCTGAAAATCCAGGTAAACACCATCCCACTAATTCTCCTTTGTTTATCCTGCCTGTTATTTCCTCAAAGGATTTCCAACAGATTTGTCAAGATTTCCCTTAAGGAAACAATGCTGCCTTCAGCTTATTTTATCATGTGCCCCCAAGTATCCCAAAGCCTCATTCTTAATAATGGACTTCAACATCTTCCAAAATGCCATCCCCCTTCTCGCAATTCCTCCATCTCTGCCACATCTGCTCTCAGGATTGAGGCTTTTCATTCCAGGAATGAAGGAAGTGTCCTTTTTTTTTTAAAGAAATGGGCTTCCTAAAATGTGTGGCCACTGGGAGATCCTGCTTTCTCTGGCGGACAGAGCGTAGGTGTTCAGCAAAGCGGTCTCCCAGTCTGCGTCGGGTCTCACCAATATACAGAAGGCCACATCGGGAGCACCGGACACAGTATATCACCCCCAGCCGACTCACAGGTGAAGTGTCGCCTCACCTGGAAGGACTGTCTGGGGCCCCTGAATGGTGGTGAGGGAGGAAGTGTAAGGGCATGTGTAGCACTTGTTCCGCTTACACGGATAAGCGCCAGGGAGGGAGATCAGTGGGGAGGGATGGGGGGGATGAATGGACAAGGGAGTCGCGTAGGGAGCGATCCCTGCGGAAAGCGGGGTGGGGGGGATGTGCTTGGTGGTGGGATCCCGTTGGAGATGGCGGAAGTTACGGAGTTGGTCATGGAGGCTGGTGGGGTGGTAGGTGAGGACAAGGGGAACCCTATTTCTGGTGGGGTGGCGGGAGGATGGTATGAGAGTAGATGTGCGTGAAATGGGGAGAGGCGTTTGAGAGCAGAGTTGATGGTGGAGGAAGATTTCCCGTCCCATTCCCATTCTGACATGTCTATCCATGGCCTCCCTCTACTGTAAAGATGAAGGCCACACTCAGGTTGGAGGAACAACACCTTATATTCCGTCTGGGGTAGCCTCCAACCTGATGGCATGAACATCGACTTCTCTAACTTCCGTTAATGCCCCACCTCCCCCTCGTACCCCCATCCGTTCTTTATTTATTTATTTATTTATTTGTTTTTGGTATTATTTTTATTTTATCTCCCTTTTTCTCTCTCTCTTTTTTCTCCCTCTGTCCCTCTCACTATAAGTCCTTGCCCATCTTCCTCTGGGCTCCCCTCCCTCTGTCCCTCTCACTATAAGTCCTTGCCCATCTTCCTCTGGGCTCCCCTCCCCCTTTCTTTCTCCTAGGCCTCCCATCCGTGATCCTCTCCCTTCTCCAGCCTCACATCCTTTTGCCAATCACCTGTCCAGCTCTTGGCTCCATCCCTCCCCTCCCGTCTTCTATCATTTTGGATCTCCCCTCCCCCTCCCACTTTCAAATCTCTTACTAACTCTTCCTTCAGTTAGTCCTGACGAAGGGTCTCGGCCGGAAACGTTGACTGCACCTCTTCCTACAGATGCTGCCTGGCCTGCTGCGTTCACCAGCAACTTTGATGTGTGTTGACTGAAGTCAGGCGAACTGGCCTATAATTTCCCTTCTTAGTGAAGTGACATTTACAATTTTCCAGTCCTCTGGAACCATTCCAGAATCAGGTGATTATTGAAAGATCATTACTAACGGCCCCACAATCTCTTCAGCTACCTCTTCAGAACCCAGGGGTGTACACTATCTTGTCCAGTGATTTATCTAACTAGACTGTTCAGCTTCCCAAGCACCTACTCCTTAGTAATTGCAACTACATTCACTTCTGCCCCCTGACATGCTTGGACTTCTGGCATACTGCTGGTGTCTTCCACAGTGAAGGAAGAGTTCCTCTGCCATTTCTTTGTCCCTATTACTACCTCTCCAGCATAATTTTCCAGCTGTCTGATATCCATTCTCACTCTTTTACTCTTTATATATCTGGAAAAATCTATGGTATCCTCTTTGATATTATTAGCTAGCTCCCCTTCAACATTCATCTTTACTCTCCTTATGGTTTTTTTAGTTGCCTTCTGTTGGATTTTTTTAAGATTCCCAATCCTCTAACTTCCCACTAATTTTTGCTATATTATATGCCCTCTCTTTTAATTTGACTTTAGAATACAGTGGATTCTGGTTAATTGGGACACATCAGGGCCAGTACATTTTGGTCCAATTAAGCAGCTGCCCCAAAGAGCTGAAGTTTCATGGAAACTGAGTAATAAATTGTGTACTTAAATGAAATACAGAACAAATTAGAAACACTATCAATACTACTACACTACTATAAAACTTATTTCTTCATGGTTATCGACAGAGGAATTCATCGTATGCTGCAATGTTCTGTTGATTGACTGTAAATAAACAAAAGCACGCAGATAATGGACTGCCTTCATACAATGCTTTCAATGATCACATCCTCCAAATCTTTATTTTCATTGTAACATTCAAGATGATTGTCAATACCTTCAAATTCTTCATAGTTCCTAACTTGTTGAAGTGAAATCATTTCATTTTCACTCACGGCCATTTCTGGCATCTCCAAGCTTAAATGCTTGAAACCACAGTGAGTAAAACAGTTTTGAATTGTCTTGCTGCTTATTTCTCGCCAGTGCTCAGTGACAGAAATCACTGCTTTTTGAACACAAACACATGCAACTGCTGCCATTTAAAACTGTTCATTCTAACGACAGTGTAGTGTCTAACGGCCACACAGATGCAAGCTACTGATGCTAGTTAGAAACTGTATGGCAACAGGCTCCTGACCCAATAAGCAGGAGTGTCCCAAATAAACAAAGGGAATCCTAGCTAATTTCTTGATTTGTTTTTGTTCTTTAATAGTTATCCCAAATAAGCGGCTGCCCTGATTACCAATGGCCCAATTAACCAGAATCCACTGTACTACTTTAGGATGTGTCTATCCTACACCTTCCAAATTGCTCCCAGAAACTCTAGCCATCATTGTTTTACTAGTTTCCCTATCATTGTTCCCCTTAATCAACTTTACCCAGCTCCTCTCTCATGTCTCTATAGTTCACTTTACTCCATTGTAAGCTGATACATCTGATGTTAGCTTCTCCCTCGTAAACAACAGGGTGAGTTCTGTCATATTATGATCACTGACTCCTAAGGATTTCTTTTAAGCTCCCTAATAAAATTTTAAAATATAATGCAGACTGTCAAGTGTGGGGTAACAATGGGCAGAGGAGGGGGAAAGAGTCCACATCCTGCCATACGTGCAACTATATCGTTCCTATCATGTACAGGTATCAGGAAGGTGGGAGTGTTCCATCACACTCCTGACCTGTGGAGAAGTAATGTGATGGATGTTGAGTACATGGACTAACTCCACCCAGGCAAGTGGGGAGTGTTCCATCACAGTCCTGACCTGTAGACGGTGGAGAGGTAATGTGGTGGATGTTGAGTACATGGACTAACTCCACCCGGCAAGTGGAGAGTTTTCCATCACACTCTTGACCTGTAGACGGTGGAGAGGTAATGGGTGGATATGGAGTGCATGGACTAACTCCACCCGGGCAAGTGGGGAGTGCTCCATCACATTCCTGACCTGTAGAAAGTGCAGAGGTAATGTGGCAGATGTGGAGTGCATGGCAAGTGGAGGGTGTCTCTGAGATTATTCCCATGTTTTCATCGCAGTGCATGCCCTACCTTGTGTCATGTTGTTGGTTCCCATGCCGGTGGATTTCTCAAGACCTACAAGAGAGAGGGAACAGGTGGTCAGCAGAGGGGATACGTTTCCCCATGCACTCGCCCATGTGGAGGTCACTCACAGAATTGATCAGCAGGCAGCCTCACAAAACCATGCCTGCTGATCCACAGTTTCTCAGCCTGGAGTCAGAGTCACATAGCATGGAAACAGGCCCCTAATCCCAAATGGTCCATGCCATCCAAGATTCCCATCTAAGCTCGTCCTGTATGCCTGTGTTTGGCCCATATCGCTCTAAACCTTTCTTATCAATGTTGCTGCCTCAACCACTTCTCTGGCAGCTCCGTCCATATATTGACCACCCTTTGGGTGAAGAGGTTGCTTCTCGGATTACATTCACATTTTCCCTTCTGGTTTTGGCTCCACTACTGTGGTGAGAAGACGGTGACCATCCACCTGATCTCTGTTTTATAAACCTCTATAAGATCACCCCTCAGCCTCCATTCCATAGAAAAACAGTCCGAGCAACACCCTTGTGTCATTCCGGGCCCAATATTCAAGAAAAGATAAGCTGCCATTGGAGAAGGTGCAAAGGAGGTTCATGAGAATGATCCTGGGAATGAAAGGGTTAATGTATGAGCAGTGTTGGATAGCTCTGGGCCTTTCCTCACTGCATGAGGGGGGCAATCCCATTGAAGCCTACCTCATATTGAAAGGCTTCAACAGAGTGTATTTGAGAGGATGTTTCCTATAGCGGGTGAGTCTAGGGCCAATCGGCACAGCTTCAGAATAGATGAATATCTCTTTAGAACAGAGATAAGGAGGAATTTATTTAGCCAGAGGGTGGTGAATGTGTGGAATTCATTGTCACAGGAGGCTGTGGAGGCCAAGTCATTGGGTATATTTAAAGCAGAGGTTCTTGATTAGTCAGGACATCATAGGTTACAGAGAGAAGGCAGGAGAATGGGGTTGAGAGGGATAATAAATCAGCCACGATAGAATGGCAGAGCAGACTCGATGGGCCGAATGGCCTAATTCTGCTCCTATGTCTTATGGTCATTTGAAAGATTCCTCAGAGGATTCTGAAGCAACCGACTCTCATTGCCACTGTTCTAGATCAACATTGCAAATTAATATTGTGCTGTACAGTATTTGTCACCTCTCAGCATATCCACACAGATTGACTGATTACTCCTTCGAGTGTAGGAGACTGGGGATGATCTTAAGGAGCTGTATAAAACTATGAGGGGCACAGCTGGGGTGAATGTGCAATCTTTTCCCCAGGGTTGGGAAATCAAGAACTAGAGGGCACAGAATTAGGTGAAAGGGGAGAGATTTAATGGGAACCTGAAGGACACAGAAGATGGCCCAGGCTTCACCCATATCCTTCTAATCTCTTTTATCCATGTATCTGCCCAAACTTACAGTACAGCACTGGACAGGCCATTCAGACTATGATGTTATGTCGATCTTGATGCCAATTTATTGTAAATTCCCTCCTCCTGTGTATCATCTACAGCACCCCCCTCCATTCCATTCATATATCGAACAGCCTGTTAAACTCCACCAAACTGCCTGCTTCCACTACCATCCCTGGTAACCCATAACCCATCCACCACCCACCACTCTGCATCTCGCGTGGTCTTTAAATTCTCCCCCCCCCCAAACTTAAATGCATATCCTCTGGTGTTTGACATTTTAACCTGTGGAAAAGATTCTGGCTCTCTACTCTATCTGTGCCTCTCATAACTTTAAGAACCTCTATCAGATCTCCCCTCAGCCTCCACCACTCCAGGGAAAACAACCCAAGTTTATCCAACCTCTCCTTCTAGAACATGCTCTCTAATCCAGGTGAACCTCTTCTGCATCCTCTCCGCATCCTTCCTTATGGGATGAGCAGAGTTGCATACAATATTCTAAAGGCAGTCCGACTGAAGTTTCATACAGTTGCAGCATGACTTCCTGATTCTCAGACTCAACATCCCCTACCAATGAAGGTAAACAAGCCATTTGCCTTCTTTACCGCCTTATCCACTTGCGAGCCACTGTCAGTGAACTACGGGACTGGACACTGAGTCCTCCTACTTTGTACCTCACTGCTATTGAGGAGTCTACCATTTGTTGTATACTCTCTCCTTTCATTTGACCTCCCTAATGCATTTTAAATGTAACTGTACCCACCTCTACCCACATACTCAGCACTCAAGTCCCCTCTTGCATCTCACCCCTTTCTCCTTAAACCCATGCCCCCTAGGTAGTCTCCCACCCTGGGGAAAGTCTTGTGTCAGAAGGTGGACAAGAGGTTTACCCAGAGGGTGATCTGTGTCTGGAACGAGCTGCCAGAGGACGTGGTTGAGGCAGGTACATTAACAACATTTAAAAGGTACACGGATAGGAAAGGTTTAAAGGGCCAATGGGACCAATTTAGGTAGAAATCTTCTAAGACAAAGAACACAGCATGGATACAAACTTTCAGCCAAACTAGTCTGTGAACGGTGCCCAATTCCCTGCATTCCACCCATAGCTCTCCAAGCTCAGCCCCTCTGTGTGCCTGTCCAAATGTGTCTTGAATGATAATCTTGTACCTGCCTGAACCACTTCCTCTGACAACTCGTTCCATATACTCATCGCCCTTTGTGTGAAAAGTTTGCCCCTCAAGCCCCATTTGAATGTCACTTCTCACCTTAAATCTCTGCCTCTTAGGTTTGCACTCCCCTAACTGAGGAAAAGATTGTTGCCATCCACATCATACGTGTCTCTCATAATTTTAAATATTTCGTTAAGGTCGCCCCTCATTCTGCTACGCTCCAAAGAAATAAAGATCTAGCCCGGCCCTATTACGCAGGCCCCCTAATCCTGGCGAATTCCTCGTGAATTTTCTCTGTACTCTTTCTAGTTTAACCACACATTTCCTAATGACAGGGTGATCAAAACCGAACCCACGTCTTTTTTAATGACAGGGTGACCAGAACTGAACACAGCTGGTCGGCATCTTGGCAGACACAACCAGTTGGGCCGGAGGGCCCGTTCCTAGCTATGTGACACTGATTGTTCAAGCAAGGAGAATTAAATGACGTTACTGAGACTTTTAACAAAATATATACGTTTAAAGCTTGATTAAAAGGCCCAAACTTACTGTGGCTTTGTGTTGATGCGAATTACACTGGCAATGATTGGTTTGCAACGGAGAGAGCAGATTTTTCATGTTGATCATGTTGAGTGCCAGACGCTGGAATGAAGTCTGCGTGTAGTCCTTGAGATTTCACCGGTAATATGGGCGATGATTGACGGCGCCGTCACTCCACTCAGCGCCACCGCTCAACGCACTTCAACCAATAGTGGCCGGTCATAAAGACCACAGCGCTGTGAGTCAGAACCCGGCTAGGAGCAAGCCTCTTCAGACATGATGCAATTGTGTGCAACCTCCGGCGTTATACAACACTTTGCAGTTAGAAATCAGAATTGGAGAGTGATCGACTTGCCAGTGAGATTCACTGTGGAAGAGAGAAGGCCGGTGTTTGGGGGAGATGTTTTGGAGGTGCTCAGAGAGCCGAGGTGGGGCCCAGAACAAGAGATTGCACGGGTTTAAAGTGAAGTTGGGAGGATTTCTCTGATTCAATCGTTTTATGATCACATTGCGATGGATGGTGATCTCAGCCGCTACAATGAGCCACTGAACTTCAGAGCTTTCAGTTACAAGGGCAGACTTTTCCAACGGACTGCACCACCTCCTTCAGCCCCGGCCCTGCTCCACAGCCTCTCACTGCCCTGATGACACATAAATAGGCCTTTCAACCCATTTTGTCCGTGCCAGTCTGGTCTTCTGCCTAGTCTATCTACCTGTATCGCACCGTATATCCCTGTCTAAACTTCTCCTCAATTTTGAAATCCAACCCGCATCCACCACTTCCACTGGCAGCTCATTCACACTCTCACCATCTTCTGAGTGAAGAGTCCCCTCCCCGAGTTCCTGAAATATTTCACCTTTCACCCTAAACTCAAGTTCTATCCTCAACCAACGCGACAGGAAAAGCCTGCTTGCATTAACGCTATCTGTACTCCTCATAATTTTGTATACCTCCATAAGATCTCTCCTCATTCTCCTGCCCTCAAATGAATATCGGTATAACATATTCAACCTTTCCCGGTAACATCCTTGTAAATTTTCTTTGCTCTCTATCAATCTATTGATATCTTTCCCATAGGCAAGTGACCAGAATTCCAAATTAGGCCTCACCAACGTCTTACACAACTTCAACATAACATCCCAACTCCCATACTCAATACTTCGATATATGAAGGCCAATGAGCCAAAAGCTTTCTTTACCACCCAGTGTACCTGTGATGCCATTTTCAAGGAATGATGGATCTGTATTTCCAGACCTCCCCCTGTTCGACCACATTCCTCAGAGCCCTACCACTCACTGTGTAAGTCTTTCCCTGGTTGGTCCACCCGAAGTGCAAAACCTCACACTTGTCTGCATTAAATTCCATCTGCCATTTTCCAGCCCATTTTTTTTCCAGCTGGTCTACAGCATCCAAAATACCCATCTAAGCCAATCCCATTTGCCCACATTTGGCCCATATCCCTCTAATCTCTCTTATCCATGTATCTGTCCAAACTTACAGTACAGCACTGGACAGGCCATTCAGACTATGATGTTATGTCGATCTTGATGCCAATTTATTGTAAATTCCCTCCTCCTGTGTATCATCTACAGCACCCCCCTCCATTCCATTCATATATCGAACAGCCTGTTAAACTCCACCAAACTGCCTGCTTCCACTACCATCCCTGGTAACCCATAACCCATCCACTACCCACCACTCTGCATCTTGCGTGGTCTTTAAATTCCCCCCCCCCCCCAAACTTAAATGCATATCCTCTGGTGTTTGACATTTTAACCTGTGGAAAAG
Organism: Mobula birostris; assembly: GCF_030028105.1. Lineage (NCBI taxonomy): Eukaryota > Metazoa > Chordata > Chondrichthyes > Myliobatiformes > Myliobatidae > Mobula > Mobula birostris. The sequence continues at coordinate 52,269,322 of NC_092402.1, forward strand.
ATTCTGGCTCTCTACTCTATCTGTGCCTCTCATAACTTTAAGAACCTCTATCAGATCTCCCCTCAGCCTCCACCGCTCCAGGGAAAACAACCCAAGTTTATCCAACCTCTCCTTCTAGAACATGCTCTCTAATCCAGGTGAACCTCTTCTGCATCCTCTCCGCATCCTTCCTTATGGGATGAGCAGAGTTGCATACAATATTCTAAAGGCAGTCCGACTGAAGTTTCATACAGTTGCAGCATGACTTCCTGATTCTCAGACTCAACATCCCCTACCAATGAAGGTAAACAAGCCATTTGCCTTCTTTACCGCCTTATCCACTTGCGAGCCACTGTCAGTGAACTACGGGACTGGACACCGAGTCCTCCTACTTTGTACCTCACTGCTATTGAGGAGTCTACCATTTGTTGTATACTCTCTCCTTTCATTTGACCTCCCTAATGCATTTTAAATGTAACTGTACCCACCTCTACCCACATACTCAGCACTCAAGTCCCCTCTTGCATCTCACCCCTTTCTCCTTAAACCCATGCCCCCTAGGTAGTCTCCCACCCTGGGGAAAGTCTTGTGTCAGAAGGTGGACAAGGGGTTTACCCAGAGGGTGATCTGTGTCTGGAACGAGCTGCCAGAGGACGTGGTTGAGGCAGGTACATTAACAACACTTAAAAGGGACTTGGACAGGCACATGGATAGGAAAGGTTTCGGATATGAGTCAAACATGGGTAGATGGGACTGGTTTTGATCACCGTGGGCTGGAAGGACCTGTTTTGTGCTGTCTGTCTGGTTCCGAATTCCCTACACCCCACAGGACAGCAGTAACCTCCTTTCCTTCTCAATCCTCTCTCCACAAGCTTGCACTGGAAGAGCCCCACACACCACTGGGTATGGAGTTCCAGGGTTGTCCACCCTCCTAGGGAGAGGAGGAATACCAGCGGTGGTGGAAAAGGTGAGAGGGAACTGAATAACGCTCTCAGTTACCTCAAGGTAATGTTGTGGGAGGGGAGAAGATATTCACACAGCAGCACTGACCAATGTGTGTATGCCAGCCTGTGGAGGGGGCAGCGAGAGGGAGGTTTGCCGAGGAGGGAGTGCACCGCGGGAGAGGGCCAAGTGGGGAGGAACTGCTGGAGGGGTGGCACTGTTCTGTGGAAAGGATGCAATCACTTGGGTCCTAAGGCGGTGCAGACATAAGTTCCTTTGATGTTACTGATTCCGATTAAGTTATTTGTTAAATGTACATACATTGAAATGTGTTACAAGGAAAAAAATCTGCTGATGATGGAAACCCAAGCAACACACTAAAATCGCTGAAGGAACTCAGCAGGCCAGGCAGCATCTATGGAAAAGAGTACAGTCAACGTTTTGGGCTGAAACCCTTCATCAGGGCTGGAAAGGAGGAGGAGAAGTCAGAGTAAGAAGGTGGGGGAGGGGAGGAAGAAATACTAGTTGGTAGGTGATAGGTGAAACTGGGAGAGTGGGAGGGGTGAAGTAAAGAACTGGGAAGCTGACTGGTGAAAGGGAGGGGTGAATGGACAAGGGAGTTGCGATCCGTGCAGAAAATGGGTGGTGGGGGAGGGAAATATGTGCTTGGTGCTGGGATCCCATTGGAGATGGCGTGAGTTACGAAGTATTATGTGCTGGACATGGAGGCCTAAGGATGTGCTGGGGGCAAGTGTTGCCACACATTCCAGTGCCAGCATAGCATGCCCACAATGTTCAGCAAAACAACAACACAAGCAAGCCCCCTTTTCCATTCCTCCCACCCACCACAAACAGCCCTCTAATTGCAGGATAGGCCACCTTCAGGCCTCCAGTCATTGTGCCCGGGTCATGCCATCTTCTTGGAACTCTCATTGGGCAGGAGGTACAGAAGTTTGAAGTCCCACACCACACTTCCCTTCAACCATTTGGCTCTTGAACTAAATGACACAATCCTGATCACTATAGTTCAGCAATACAATGACTTTCTTTGTTGTAATTGGGTACATTCTTGTAAAAAGTATAATTTGTATTTTTCCTGTGAATGTTGTTTGATGTTTTTCATTGCACCTGTGTACATATGGATTTGTGTCCAATTTGACCCTCCATGCACCCTTCATCAATGCAGTCCCATCCCAACTACTTGCTGGGGAGAAGTTTCACCTCTAGTGTGAGGTGCTGCACTTAGGAAGGTCAAATGTAATGAGGCAAACCATAAGACATAGGAGCAGAATTTGGTCATTTGGCCCATCAAAACTTCCATCGTTTGATCATGGCTGATTTATTATCTCTCTCAATCCTATTCTCCTGCCCTCTCCCCATTGATAATTAAGATCCTATCAACCTCCGCTTTAAATATACTCAATGACTTGACCTCCACAGCCATCTGTGGCAAAGAATTCCATAAATCTACCACCCTCTGGCAAAAGAAATTCCTCATCTCCGTTCTAAAGGCACATCCTTGTATTTTGAGGCTGTGCCCTCTGGAGCTAGATTCCCCCACCATAGGAAATACCCTTTCCTGTCCACTCTATCCACAATATTTCATACATTGCAAACAGATTTCCCCTCCCCATTCCTCTACTAAGTACAAGCCCAGAACCATCAAATGCTCCTCATACATTAACCTTTTCATTCACAGGATTATTCTTGTGAACTTCCTCTGGACCCTCTCCAATGTCAGCGTATCCTTTCTTAGATATGGGGCCTGAAAACTGCTTGCAATACTCCAAATGTGGTCTGACCATTGGCTTATAAAGCCTCATCATTACATCCAGTACAGTACACAGTTAATGGCAAAAGCGTTACAGCACTCATGTACAAAGGGATCTTGGGCTCCCTGAAAGTGGCAATGGGCTTGGACCCCAAAATCCCTCTATACATCAATGAGGTGGTTATGAAGGCAAACAGCATTCATGCCTTCATCAATTAGGGTGTAGAGAGTCAGTAAGTCACGTTGTGGCTTGGAGTATTGAGTACAGTTCTGGTCGTCCCAGTACAGGAATGATGTGGGGACTTTGGAGAGGGTGCAGAAGAGGTTCACCTGGATGTTGCCTGGATTAGAGAGCGTGAGCGATAAAAGCAGAGGTTAGACAAACTTGAGTTGTTTTCTCTGGAGGGCCCGAAAGAGGTTTATTTGATTTTTAATGCTTTTTGTTTGATCACTTTGCACTACCATGGATATCTTTTTGTTATAATTATGTCCTTTCTTTTAAAAATCATACATGATTTATTTATAATTCATATTTTTCTTGTGAATGTGATGTTTCTGATGGCATGTGCTGGCGATGATGCCGCATATAGATTTTTCATTGCATCTGTGCGCAATTATGCATGTGACAATAAAATCAGACACATTAAATTTCCCTCCACACCATCCCATCACACACTCCCAGGGTCAGACACAGAGTGAATCTCCCTCCACACTGTCCCATCACACACTCCCAGGGTCAGACACAGAGTGAATCTTCCTCCACACTGTCCCATTACACACTCCCGGGGTCAGACACAGAGTGAATCTCCCTCCACACTGTCCCATCACACACTCCCGGGGTCAGACACAGAGTGAATCTCCCTCTACACTGTCCTATCACACACACCCGGGGTCAGACACAGAGTGAATCACCCTCCACACTGTCCCATCACACACTCCCAGGATCAGACACAGAGTGAATCTCCCTCCACACTGTCCCATCACACACTCCCAGGGTCAGACACAGAGTGAATCTCCCTCCACACCATCCCATCACACACTCCCGGGCTCAGACACAGAGTGAAGCTCCCTCCACACTGTCCCATCACACACTCCCAGGGTCAGACACAGAGTGAATCTTCCTCCACACAGTCCCATCACACACTCCCGGGGTCAGACACAGAGTGAATCTCCCTCCACACAGTCCCATCACACACTCCCGGGGTCAGACACAGAGTGAATCTCCCTCCACAGTGTCCCATCACACACTCCCGGGGTCAGACACAGAGTGAATCTCACTCCACACTGTCCCATCACACACCTCCAGGGTCAGACACAGAGTGAATCTCCCTCCACACTGTCCCATCACACACACCCGGGGTCAGACACAGAGTGAATCTCCCTACACACTGTCCCATCACACACTCCCAGGGTCAGACACAGCGTGAATCTCCCTCCACACTGTCCCATCACACACACCCAGGGCCAGACACAGAGTGAATCTCCCTACACACTGTCCCATCACACACTCCCAGGGTCAGACACAGCATGAATCTCCCTCCACACTGTCCCATCACACACACCCAGGGCCAGACACAGAGTGAATCCCCCTCCACACTGTCCCATCGCACACTCCTAGGGTCAGATACAGAGTGAATCTCCCTCCACACCGTCCCATCGCACACTCCCAGGGTCAGACACAGAGTGAATCTCCCTCCACACCATCCAATCACACACTCCCAGGGTCAGGCACGGAGAGAATCTCCCTCCACACCATCCCGTCACACACTCCCAGGTTGTGTGGAACGACTCGGGCTGAGCTGCTCGTCGGGCCCAGGCCCCGCAGCCTTACCCGAGAGACGAGTCCAGACAACTTGAGCCGTCTTTCATCGACACCCACAATCCCATTCAGGGATGCAGGCAGGAGGTACCTTTATAGGCTGCTGCTCCACACCCTCCACTTCCTAGCATTTGTCCACCATCCCGACACGCCATGGCGGTCGGTCTTTCCACCTGGAGGTGAGGGGGGTCCCCAATGGAAGTCCCTCTACAAGGGAGTCCTTCCCATGCACCTTGGGGATCTCGGCTGGAGGGTGCTGCATAAAGCGGTGCCCTGCAATAAGTTCTTTAGTCTGTACACGGATCTCCCAACCGCATGTCACTTCTGCGGGCTGGAGGAGACCGTGTACCATATGTACGTGGAGTGTGTGAGGCTGCAGCCCCTTTTTGCGTATTTGCGTGGGCTGCTTCTCGCCTTCTGGTTGCATTTCAGTCCCACCCTATTCATATATGGTCATCCAGTAAGGAGGGGGGCACAGAGGGATGAGGATGTCCTTGTCAACTTGCTCCTGGGGCTGGCGAAAATTGCCATCCGTGGCTCCTGGAAAAGGGTGGCAGGAGGTTCTCCCCGGGCGGACTGCCTGGCTATGTTTAGGGGGTATGTTCGTGCCCGGGTGAATATTGAAAAGGAATACGCACAGTCCACGGCGACCGTAGAGATGTTCCGAGACCGTTGGGCTCCGCGGGGTGTAAATGCCATCATTGATGAGGATGGCAATACACTGGTTTAACATGTATTGTCTGTTTGTAGTGTAGTAAATGTGTTAGTCACTGGTTTTGTAAATATTGTATAGCACCGACATTTGTAATAAAGAATTTTGTATTAAAAAAAAGGGTCAGACACAGAGAGATGCTCCCCGCACACCGTCCCATCACACACTCCCGGGGTCAGACACAGAGAGGGAGCTGTGCTGACTGAGCTGGGAGAAATCGAGGCAAAACTACTGGATAAAGTTCGTGGAATACTTTGGAGGTGGATCTAAAAGTCTCTTGGACAACTGAGTGAGTGACGGCGCTGGTGTGGAAACTCGGTGTGTAGTTTTACTGCCGGTTTGGGCTGGGTTTGTTGGCGGCTGCTAACTGCGTAGCTCCCAGCTGCGGCCGCTGGCAACTCGCCAGGAAGCCGGTTCGCTCCAAAACCGGAGGCAAACGCCGTCGTTCCCCCCCCCCCATTGACATCGGGGCAACGTTCCTCCTCCATTGTTTTCCTGATTTTCGTCCGGTGTTGGTGCCGGAGCATCTGGAAGGACGTTTCGGCCTCTCCCGGCCTGGGTCTCTGCAAGTCCGACGGAGCCTTTCCTGGCGCCGAACCAGCGAGAACTGTCGACTGCAAACTTTCCCGGCCAGTTATTCGACTCGTTCCAGGACTTCTCACCGGCACCGCTGTAAGATTCTCGGACTGGAAAGAGCACCAGCATGCCGGACCGGTCTCCAGGGAGTCGTGGGCCTTCGGGGAGTTACGCAAGGGCGGCTGCCTCCCCGGCCTCGGACAACGCCCCGTTTTCGGTCGGTGAAGGTGGAACGTGGGGTGCAATGTATTTTGCACCCTGGAATGACACTAGAAAAGTGTACGGAGGCAATGGAGGACCTTGTTGGGAAAGGTGGTATTCTGGCCACCGAGAAGGAGTTCGGAAAGGCGGTGTTTTATCTGGCGAATGAAGAGCTAGTGCACCGGGCCCTGAGCAGGGGAGTCACGGTAGACAACATCTTTTTACCTGTGGAGCTGGTGACGGCCCCCACGCAACGTATCGTGCTTGGGCATGTTAAGCCTTTCATTCCAAATGAGGACCTGCTTCCCCCACTGGCCCGTTTTGGGCAAGTAAGGTCGGAGATCACTGCCATCCGACACAAATTTAAGAGACGCACCCTCCGCACCGTAATCTCTTTCCGGCGTCAGGTATTCATGCAGCTGGAAAGGGAGGACGATGTTGAGGGCCGGTTTACTGTCCGGCACGAGGGAGTGGATTATCAGGTGTACTGGAGCTCTGAGCGCCCGCGGTGCCATGCGTGCAGGGAGGTGGGGCACTTTCGGAGGGACTGTCCTGCCGCCCGGAACCCGAGGGAGCCCATTTCGGGCACCAGTGCCCCAGCTGCCTCTGCCCCTGATCCTACTCCTGCGCGTGCGTCTGCGCCTGCATCTGACCCTGCCCCCGCCCGTGATCCTGCCCCAGCCCCTCACCCTGCCCCTACCCCTACCCCTACTCCTACGGTTGGGTCAGTCCCTGCTCCTCTCCCTGTGGTTCAGGTGGGGGACGGGGTGGAGTCTGTACGGAGTAAGAAGGCAAAGGGGAAATCCAAACACAGTAAGAAGCGGGCCTTTGAGGCTGCAGAGCTCACGCCCATTTCGCCTGAAGTGGAGCGTGGGGCTCGGGGAGGTGCGCTAGCAGACGGGGCGATGGAAACAGAGAGCGCCGCCCCATCGGTGAAGCCTGCACCTGTGTGCTCCTCCGGTGTGAAGAGGAGAAGGGAACGTTCCCGCAAGAGGGCAGGGGATGTAGATGCGGGGGAGTCCCAGGAAGGGGTGGGAATCCGGGTAGGGGTTGGTTCTAAACCGGAGTCCCCAGATGTAGCCACCAGTCCTGGGGAAGATGGTGTGGTTGTGCAAAAAGCTTGTGATAGCCCTGTTTGCACAAATGAGGCAGCCCTGGAGGCCTCCACCCAGGACCTACAAGTCAGCGCCTCTCTGGAGGCCAGTGTACCGAATAATGTAAGAGGAGACGAGACAAAGCTCTCTCATTCTCAGCACCAGGCTGCTTGTGAATCCCTTGGATCAAAGGTGCCGGGTTCCCCTCTTTGCCTGCCCCCTGGGGAGGGCGTTTTTCTGTGCACGTCGACCCCAGCAATTAATGACGTGCAGGGAGGCCCTGGGGATTGTCCCTCCACTGTCGCAAATGTGGATGAGGCTGATGCGACGGTGGAGCGGGCAGGTAAGAGCGAGGTGCCCGCTGCGCGGTGTGGGTCACAAGCGCAGCCATCTATTGGAACATGCGGGGAGGCCGATGGGGATTCTGTCTGCAGTGACGGGTTGGAGGGGGACTCTTTCGATAGTGAAATAATGGACATCCTCACCCCTCCTGAGAAGTCCCCATTGATACCTGTAGAGGAAATTAAGCATTTTATTCTCACCTCTGAGGGTGCCAAGCACCGGCCTCAACTAGCCTCGCTACGCTGGCCCAGCATGCCGAGGCTGGTGAGGTCCCTGCGAGTCATCCTCGGACGAAAGGGAAAGGGAAAGAGGAATGCGGTGGCGGGGAACGACAGACGGCAACTAAAATCTTTCCTAGATGACCTAGTAAGGGACATTAGAGGGAGAAGCAGCCTCGCTCCTACGGGGGATGGTGGGTCACAGGGTGTCGCTGGTACCGCTCGAGCCCGGAAGGCAAAAAGTAACCTTGCTTTCTTTCCGGACAGTGTGGTGGAGGGCGCCTCCGCTCTCACCGAAATGGGCACAGCTGCTGAGACCTAGTGTGCTCCCGCCATGAAGCTTACCATAGCTAGTCTCAACGTAAACGGCAGCAGGGGTCCTCTTCGCAGGCATAACAATCTCTCAGCCCTCAGGGATGGGCGGTATACGGTGAGTTTCCTGCAGGAAACCCATACCATCCCTGGGGACGAGTCTGCTTGGCTCCTGGAGTGGCGGGGCGGGGTCTACATGAGCCACCTCAGCTCCATTTCTAGCGGGGTGGCGATCCTGTTGGCCCCGACCTTCCAGCCAGTAATTGAAAGAGTCCAGGACGTTGTGCCCGGCCGTCTGCTCCACCTGGTTGTGCGCCTGGATGGCGTACCATTGCATTTTATCAATGTGTATGCTCCCAGGCGCGGTGTGATGCAGACGCGCCTATTCTGCCAGCTGTCCACCCTGCTGAGCTCCATCGATCCTGGGGATTGCGTCATCCTCGGGGGAGATTTCAATTGTACCCTCGAGGCGGAGGACCGTTCGGGCCTCCAACGCGACCCAGCATCGGCAAAAAAGTTAAAGGAGCTCGTCGGCTCCTTTGACTTGGTGGACAGCTGGCGGAATCTTCACCCCGACTCTTGCGCCTTCTCGAGAAGGTCTAGAGAAGGAGGTTCCAGGATAGACCGCATTTACATCTCTCGGGCCTACGTCTCCCGCGTGTCGGCGTCCTCCATGCGGCCGGTGTCGTGCTCGGATCATCACCTTGTGTGGGTGGAATTTATTCCACTACACCCTCGGGTGGGATCCGGGTACTGGCATTTTAACAACCGGCTGCTGGAGGACAGCCGATTCCGGGATTCGTTCCGAGCTTTCTGGGTCTCCTGGAAGGAGAGGCGGAGAGAGTTCTGCTCCCTACGGCTATGGTGGGATGTGGGCAAAGCCCACATCCGGTTTTTATGTCGGGAGTACACTAGGGGGTCGACAAAGAGGCGGAGCTCTGAGGTTGAGCGGCTTGAGAGAGCGTTGCTTGACCTGGAGTCCCGCCTCGGTCCGACCGCTGGAGACCAACAGCTGTGGCAGGAATACCAGGAGAAGGAGGACGCACTAAGGAACCTGCAGCTCCAGCAGTCCCGAGGTGCGTACGTGAGGTCACGGATCCAAATGCTGCACGATTTGGACCGTGGCTCACCCTTCTTCTACTCGTTAGAGAGGTGGCGGGGAGTTCAAAAGCAGCTAGTGGAGCTGCTGGCTGCCGATGGCTCCTCCATCACGGACCCTGATGGAATTAACAACGAAGTCCGTTCATTCTATCGGTCCTTATTCTCGCCTGATCCGTCAAATGCGGAGGCGTGTAATGAGGTCTGGAAGGATTTGCCGAAGGTCAGCCCAGAGGACGCAGTGCGTCTGGATGCCCCCCTGACTCGGAGGAGCTGTCCACTGCCCTTCGGCAACTCCGGAGGGGCAAGTCCCCTGGTTTGGATGGACTGAGTGTTGAGTTTTATCAGGCTTTTTGGGATGTCCTGGGGGATGATTGCAGCCTTGTCCTAGGGGAGAGCCTAGCCACCGGAAAAATGCCCCTCTCATGGCGGAGAGCTGTTGTGGTCCTACTGCCCAAGAAGGGAGACCTCCGCCTGCTAAAGAACTGGCGGCCGGTCTCCCTCTTGTGCGTGGACTACAAGATCTTCGCCCGGGCAATGGCCAACCGTCTGGGTTCGGTAATTGGACAGGTGGTCCATCCTGACCAATCTTACACAGTCCCGGGCCGCTCCATCCAGGACAATGTCCACCTTGTACGGGACCTGATCCACCTACTCCAGGAGACTGGGACCCCGGCAGTGTTTCTTTCTCTTGACCAGGAGAAGGCTTTTGACCGGGTGGACCACAGTTTCCTGGTGGGCACCCTGCAGGCTTTTGGGCTCGGACCACACTTTGTGGCCCGAGTTCGGCTCCTGTACTCTGCCGCAGAGTGCCTAGTTAAGATTAACGGATCATTGACAGGACCTATCCACTTCCGAAGAGGAGTGCGTCAAGGGTGCCCCATGTCCGGTCAACTGTATGCGATCTTTGTCGAGCCATTCCTCAGCCTTCTTCGGCGAAGGCTGACAGGTCTGGTTCTGCGCGAACCGGACATGGAGGTCGTCCTCTCGGCCTACGCCGATGATGTACTCCTCATGATCACAGACCCCTGTGACCTGCGGAGGATGCGCGAGTGCCAAGATGTTTTCTCGGCGGCATCCTCCGCCAGGATCAACTGGGCGAAATGTTCCGGACTCTTGGTAGGCCAGTGGCAGGTGGACTCCCTGCCGGAGGAGATGAGAGCTTTTGAGTGGAGCACCAGACGTCTTCTCTATCTGGGAGTCTACCTGAGTCCTTCTGGGGAGACCTGGCTGGCGAACTGGCAGGACCTGGAGACAAAGGTCATGGCCCGGCGAGGGCGCTGGTCAGGCCTTCTCAGGGTGCTTTCCTATCGAGGCAGGGTGGTGGTCATAAACCAGCTGGTGGCCTCCATGTTGTGGTACCGGATGGTCACCTTGGCCCCCCCTGCCCCTTTTGTCGCAAGAATGCAGAGGAAGCTAGTGGACTTCTTCTGGGGAAACAGGAAGCACTGGGTCTCTGCAGCGGTTCTGAGTCTCCCAGAAGTAGAGGGCGGACAGTCGCTGGTGTGTGTACGCACACGACTGGCGGCTCTCCGCCTCAGGACTCTGCAGAGATTCCTGTACGCCGAGCACCCTCCCAGGTGGCACGTGTTGGTGACTTTCTTCCTCCGGAGGGGCTGCTGTCTTGCCGAAGATATGCAGCTACCACCGGCGGGCGTTAGCCGTGCTGCTTTGCAGAGGCTGCCCGGCTTCTATCAGGACCTACTGAGAGTCTGGAACATGGTTGCCTCAGGCCGGGAATCCCCTCCTCTGGCAGAGGGCGGGGTCCTGGCCGACCCTTGCCCTGTCTCAACGGATGTCAGTGCGGCTCAGGTGTGTGGAACGACTCGGGCTGAGCTGCTCGTCGGGCCCAGGCCCTGCAGCCTTACCCGAGAGACGAATCCACACAACTTGAGCCGTCTTTCATCAACACCCACAATCCCATTCAGGGATGCAGGCAGGAGGTACCTTTATGGGCTGCTGCTCCACACCCTCCACTTCCTAGCATTTGTCCACCGTCCCGACACGCCATGGCGGTCGGTCTTCCCACCTGGAGGTGAGGGGGGTCCCAATGGAAGTCCCTCTACAAGGGAGTCCTTCCCATGCACCTTGGGGATCTCAGCTGGAGGGTGCTGCATAAAGCGGTGCCCTGCAATAAGTTCTTTAGTTTGTACACGGATCTCCCAGCCGCGTGTCACTTCTGCGGGCTGGAGGAGACCGTGTACCATATGTACGTGGAGTGTGTGAGGCTGCAGCCCCTTTTCACATATTTGCGTGGGCTGCTTCTCGCCTTCTGGTTGCATTTCAGTCCCACCCTATTCATATATGGTCATCCAGTAAGGAGGGGGGCACAGAGGGATGAGGATGTCCTTGTCAACTTGCTCCTGGGGCTGGCGAAAATTGCCATCCGTGGCTCCTGGAAAAGGGTGGCAGGAGGTTCTCCCCGGGCGGACTGCCTGGCTATGTTTAGGGGGTATGTTCGAGCCCGGGTGAACATTGAAAAGGAATACTCACAGTCCACGGCGACCGTCGAGATGTTCCGAGACCGTTGGGCTCCACGGGGTGTAAATGCCATCATTGATGTGGATGGCAATATATTGGTTTAACATGTATTGTCTGTTTGTAGTGTAGTAAATGTGTTAGTCACTGGTTTTGTAAATATTGTATAGCACCGACATTTGTAATAAAGAATTTTGAAAAAAAAAAAGGGGGTCAGACACAGAGCGAATCTCCCTCCACACCATCCCATCACACACTCCCAGGGTCAGAGACAAAGTGAATCTCCCTCCCCACCGTCCCATCACACACTCCTGGGGTCAGACACAGAATGAATCTCCCTCCACACCGTCCCATCACCTACTCCCAGGGTCAGACACAGAGTGAATCTCCCTCCACACCGTCCAATCACCCACTTCCAGGGTCAGACACAGAGTGAATCTCCCTCCACACTGTCCCATCACACACTCCCGGGGTCAGACACAGAGTGAATCTCCCTCCACACTGTCCCATCACACACACCCGGGGTCAGACACAGAGTGAATCTCCCTCCACACTGTCCCATCACACACTCCCAGGGTCAGACACAGAGAGATGCTCCCCGCACATTGTCCCATCACACACTCCTGGGGTCAGGCAGAGTGAATCTCCCCGTTACCCCACCCCACCAGACCATTCCCTTCCACCCACGCAAACTTGAACAGGAAGCTGGAGTGGGACACAAATGGAGAGTGGAGGTCCTTTAATGTCTCTTCCAGTGAGAGTGCATGCAGGAGCTGTTAGTTTACAGACAAGGTACCCCATTTTCAGTGGAGCATTTCCGGTTACAGATTGCTGGGGGAGGGGTGAGGTCAGACAAATGAGAGATGCGATGTCTGGGAAACCCCCCCTCCACCCTGAGGAGGGAAGATGCAGGATACAGTTCTAAGCCAAGCCTTTGGATGGGGAAATGAAGTGCTGGTCCCCCTTCCTCCCTTCTTCCTCTTCTCCAATGGGATCAATGGACAGTACGTCGCTGGGGTGGAGGGAGTGCATTCCTATGCTGCCAGCTTCCTCATGCGTGTGTCCAGGCTAATGATGTTCTGATGCACCAGTGCCATATTTTCCTTCATGGTCTGCTGTACCTGCCCAAGGGAGGGGGGAGAGTGGAGAGGTCAGAGAACACTCAGCCTGTTCAGTTTGTGCAGGCTACCATCCTTCTCCCTGAACTCCCTGCTACACTTCCACTTCAATTCCCAGAGTTCCTGTTGCATTCCCCTCTGACCTTCACTTGCACTTCCCCTATCCCTTCCCATTTCACTATCCCTCCTCCCCCTCTCTCCCATCACTCCCCAATCCACCTCTCCCTCTCATCCCCTCCCCCTTTCCAACCCCTCTCCCCTCCATCTCCTAGCCCCTCCAATTCACTCCCCCCTCCCTCCCCTTGCCATTGCCTCCCAAATGTCCTTCCTTTCCCTCTGCTCTCCCTCCCTATCCTCCTGATCGGTATCCTGGCCCCGCTGCCTGTGGGCAGCCCTACCTGTGTCAGCAGCGTGCTGTTGTCCCTCATGGAGCCGGTGATCGCCTGCTGTGTGGAGTCCAGGTGAGCGAGCAGCTGAGCAAACTGCATGGCTGAAACCAGGACACAGCAACGTCACACAACGTCACATCGGACACACCTCGGCACTCGCACCCAAACTCACATCCGCCGTCCACAGCACTGTCATATTCACACAGACACAGAGAGGCAGAGAAAAGAGAAACGCTCACACATGCGTGCACTCACAGGCACACGGGGTGGGGGGGGAGGGGGAATCCCTCACCTTGCTCGTGCAGATCCTTCACGGCCACCAGTCTCTCCACAACCTGCGGTAGGGTGGTGGCCATTCCATCCCACTTCTGCACCAGGTCGTACAGCTGGGCGATCTGCAGTGCACAGACAAGGTTGTAAACTCACCCAGTGGGTGGGAGAGCAGCGCTGCGCCGGGAGGGAGAGCTGAGGGGTGGAGTACTGGGAGCACGAGGAGGGGCAGAGCTGGGGTGTGGGATGGGTACGAGGAGAGGACGGAGGAAGCGAGGGGAAATAATAGGGATGGAGAGAAGGAGGGAGGGAGTGTGAGGGTGGGGGAGAGAGGGAAGGAAAGGAGGGGGAGAGAGGGAAGGAAAGGAGGGGGAGCAAGGGAGGGGGAGAGAGGGAAGGAGGGGGAAGGGCAGAGGGGAAGGGGAAAGGAGGAGGGAGAAGGGAGGAGGGAGAAGGGAGGAGGGGAGGGAGAAGGAGTAAGTGAGGGAGAGAGGAGGGGAGGGAGGATGGGAGAGGGAGGAAGGGAACAATATGAATGAACAGGGAGGGGAAAACTGAGAGAATAAGTGAGTGCTGGGATAGAGAGTAAACAAGGTGCAGGAACTATGGAGTGCCAAAAAAGGACAGAACAGGATAGCCCGCAATGGATCAGACAGTGATGTGGAATGGAGGGAAGGGTGGGGGAAGGTGTGTGGTCAATCACGTACTGTAGGGTCGGACAGTGCGGGCGAGCGGGGGTCGGGTAGTGATGGACTATACCGATGTGAATGGGGTTTCACAGTGCGGAAGAATCAGGGCGTGGGTCAGAAACAGACCTTGCTCTGGGTCTCTGCGTCCTCGTTGGCCTTCTTGTGTTTGGCAATCTCATTCAGCTTCCCCAGGACGCTCTGCAGGAAGCAAAAACACTGGCATTAAGGAAGGCACCAAGCCACAGGAGGTGATAGCAGAGACACAGCTCCCCAAGTCTGATCTCCTGTGGAGTAAATCAGGTCTGTGCTGTGAGCTCTCTGGGTACTTGGAGGCACTATATACAATAGGCCAAAGTCAGCATAGTTTCCTCAAGGGGAAATCTTGCCTGACAAATCTGTTGGAATTCTTTGAGGAAATATCAGGTGGGAAAATTGTAAAGCATGAAAAACTAAAAATTCAATAACTGAAATGTCAGCAGTTTAAAAGTATTCATCCCCCTTTGCTCAGTATTAGTTGAACCACCTCTCACAGCTATTACAGCCAGTAGTCTTTTCAGATAAGTCTCTTATCAGCTTTGCAGAATGTAATGGAGCAAGATTTGCCCATTCCTCCTTGCAAAATTGCTCAAACTGTGCCGGGTTAGTTGGGGAGCGGTAGTGGACAGCAATCTTGAGGTTTTGCCAGAGATGTTCGATCAGGTTAAGGTCAGGACTCTGACTGGGCCACTGAAAGGACATCAATTTTCTTCATTTGAAGCCACACCATGGTTGCTCTGGCAGTGTGCTTTGGGTCATTGTCCTACTTCTTGCCTAGTTTAAGCTTTTTGGCAGAGGCCAACAGGTTTTTAACCAGGGTCTGTCTGTATTTATCAGCATTTCCCATCAATCCTGATCAGATTTCCAGTCCCTGCTGCTGAAAAACATCCCCACAGCATGATGCTATCTCCACCGTACTTTACAGTAGGGATGGTGTTACCTGGCTGATGTGCCACACAGATTTATGCCACATGTGTTGAGGCCAGAAAGTCCCACTTTAGTTTCATCCAACCACAAGACCTTCTTCCACATCTTTACAGTATCTTCTAAATTACACTTTGCTAAGTCTTTCCAGGCAAGGATGTGTTTGATTTTTTTTTTAGCCAGGGCTTCTTGCTTGCTACTCTTCCATAAATACGCTTTTTGTCCAAGGCCTTAGAGACTGTGGAGTGATGAGAACTTCATCTCCAGTTGCAGCCGCTGACTTCTGCAGTTCACTCAGAGTGACTGTTGGCGACACAGGAGCCTCTCTTACAAGTGCCATTCTTCTCCGGTGACTAAGTTTAGAGGGGCAGCTTGACCCAGGCAGTGTGGCTGTGGTTTCATAGTTTTTCTGCTTTTACATGACGAATGGACTGCACTGAGCTCTGATGTATGTTCAGTGCCTTTGAGATGGTCTGGTACCCTTCCCCAGATTTGTGCTTCTCTATTATCATTTCCCTGACTTGCCTTGAATGCTCTTTTGTCTTCATTTTGGTTTGGTCTATCATATGTTGGATCTTACAAAGAGAGGGGCAATACATTCAGGTGATCCTCCAATTTTCTACATCTGCAAATTGAGTTGGTAAGGTAGTATACAGTATTGCAGCTGAGGAAAGCTAGTGTAGTAATTATACAAAGGGAATGAGTACTTTTTCACCCTCACAATTTTGGTTTTTAATTTTTGGTAAACTGTTGACAGGTTTTGAATTTTTCTTTTGATTTGGTATGATACACAATATTTTGTAGATTAGCTCAAAAAATCCTACTTCAATATATTTTAAATTTAGAAAATGAGACAGTCAAATGTGAAAATAGTTGTGGGGGTTGAATGCTTTTTCAAGGCACTGCACTAGCATGGATAGGAAATTGGCTGACAGACAGGAGGCAATGAGTGGGAAGAAAGGGAGCCTTTTCTGGTTGACTGCCAGTGACCAGTGGCGTTCTGGAGGGGTTAGTGTTGGGACCGATTCTTTTCACATTATATGACATTGATGGGATTGATGGTTTTGTGGAAGATAGGTAGAGGGCTGCAGAAGAACTTGGACAGATTAGGAGAAGAGGGAAAGAAGTGGCAGTTGAAATACAGTGTAGGAAACTATGGTCATGCACTTTGGTAGAAGGAATAAAGGCGAAGACTATTTTCTAAATGGGGAGTGAATTCAGAAATGGGAGGTGCAAAGGAACTTGGGAGACCTCGTGCAGGATTCCCTGAAAGTTAACTTGCAGGTTGAGTCAGTGGTAAGAAAGACAAATGCAATGTTAGCATTCATTTCAAGAGGACCAGAATAGAAAATCAAGGACGTAATGCTGAGGCTTTATAAGGCATTGGTCAGAACACATTTGGAGTATTGCGAGCAGTTTTAGGCCCCATATCTAAGAAAGGGTGTGTTGGCATTGGAGAGGGTCCAGAGGAGGTTTACGAGAATGATCCTGGGAATGAGAGGGTTAACATATAAGGAGCGTTTGTTATCGCTGGAGTTTAGAAGAACAAGGGGGAGGGAAATCTCAGTGAAACTTAACGAATATTGAAAGGCTCAGATAGAGTGGATGTGGAGAGGATATTCATATAGTGGTGGAGTCTAGAATCAGAAGGAGATGAGAAGAAATTTCTCTAGCCAGAGGGTGGTGAATCTGTGGAGGTACATTTAAAACTGAGGTGGATAGGTTCTTAATTATCAACAGGGAGAAGGCAGGGGAATGGGATGTGAAAGATAATAAATCAGCCATGATCGAATTACAGAGAAGACTCGGTGAGCTGAATGGTCTAATTCTGCTCCTTTGTCTTATGATTATGTAGAGCCAACCCACCTGTGGTCACTGAGGGCCTCGGTGTACTTGTCCAAAGGTCTCTGAAGGTCCATACAAGACACCTGCCATCACTAGTTGGGACTCGGCGTAGAAGAACTAGAAGGCTGCAGTACTTTATAAAATATTGGTTGGGCACAGCTGGAGCACTGTCTGCATTTCTTTGAAGGAGTGTAATGAAACAGAGGACAAGTGCATAGTTTGTTGGACAAGGTGCTGAGAAAGGAGTTCAGCACACTAGCCTTCCACAATCAGGGTACTGGGTACAAGAGTTGGGTCATTATGTTGCTGTTATACAAGTCGTTGGTGAGGCCACACTCAGAATATTGTGTACAGTTTTGGTTACCTTCTTGTATATGTGGTTAAACTGATAAGAGCACAGAAAATATTTATGAGGATGTTGCCAGGACTAGAGGGACTGAGTTAGAGAGAGAGGCTGTCCAGGCTCAGTTTTCACTCCTTGGAATGTTGGAGAATGAGGGGTGACCTTGTAGAAGCGTTTAAGATTAAAAGGAACTTGGATAAGGTGGATGCTAAGTCTTTTTCCCCAGGGTAGGGGAACCTAAAACTAGGAGGTATAAGGGTGAGGGAAAAGATTTAAAGGCAACCTGAGAGGCGACTTATTCGCACGGAGGATGGTGAGCATATGGAATGTGCTGCCAGAGGAAGTGGTTCAGGTGTGTATAATTTAAGAAGGACCTGGATAGGTATGTGAAGGGGAAAAGCTATCGGGATATACCCTGATGAACTTGTGTTTTGAATGATAAGTGTTTCACTGTACCTGCGTACACACGACAGGAGGATCTGATGGCTCACTTAAGTGCCACCCCTTGTCCAACATGGTGCTTCCTCAGTACTGCACCTGCCTCGATGAGGCACTACCTCAGCACCACTCCTGTATCATCCAAGACATTTGTGCTTTTCAGGCCCAACCTTTGCGAGTTAGCCACCAATTTGGTTCTAGTTACACTTCTACCTCCCACTCTCCTGGTCACTGACACAGCCACTCCTGAATGCCTGGCTCTGTGAAGGTCAGAGAGCCAGCAGAGCTATCAGCTACACAGTTTACCGATAGCTCGGTCACCCTTCCTAATGCCCTGACCTCTCTATACTCTGCCTACGACTCACCTGCAGCCTTGCTTCAACCTGGTCCAAGGTTGCTGGGTCCAACGTGCTCACTTTGGCCTGGAGTATCTCAACTGCTCCCTGGAAACAGGAAAAGTAAATCACACCACTTCTCAGGGCAAGGAGACGGAGAGTGGAAGTCCCTCCTCACTGTCCCATCACACACTCCCAGGGTCAGACACAGAGTGAATCTCCCTCCTCACTGTCCCATCACACACTCCCAGGGTCAGACACAGAGTGAATCTCCCTCCACACTGTCCCATCACACACTCCCAGGGTCAGACACAGAGTGAATCTCCCTCCACACTGTCCCATCACACACTCCCAGGGTCATACACAGAGTGAATCTCCCTCCACACTGTCCCACCAGATAATCCTGGAGCCAGACTCAAAGTGAAGCTCCTTCTGCACCAGGAGAGGAGAATCCCCAGAGTGCCAACACTCCCTCAGAGGCCTAGCTGTGAGATTGTTGTACTTTTATGAATAAACTCTCCACTCCAACACAGACCTTTCCTGTGTCCGACCGCCCAATCGAACCACATTAACTTACTGAAACTCTGTGAATGCCCATCACACCTTGGGTAATGGGCACTCGACGTGTGAACCCACCCATCACCCCTTTCGGTGGCCATGACCAATCACAGGAAACAGACCCACTCTGTGGTCCAATGGTCCATGCTGACCATTGCCCACCTGTCTACACTGATCCCATTCCTTTCTCTCCCACGTTCTCAGCATCTCCACCTCCCCGATTCTCAACCTCACCCTCCAATTACAGCATGAAGGAATGGAGATGCTCACCATGAGAGAGGAGTCTTGCAGTGCTACAGTCAATGGGTTCTGTGGGAAGCAAGAATCAGATGTCACCAAAAGTCATGCACAGATCTGCCCACCACATCACACAGGAATAGGCCCCACAGCCTACCATGTCTATGCTAGCAATGGTGTCAATGGAAACTAATCAGATTTGCCTACACATCGTAAACATCCCTCCATTCCCTGCCTGTTTGTGTGCCTGAATAAATGCCTCTTAAACATTACCTATATCTATCTGTAACAGCCTGTCTGACCTCAGTATCTGTCTATGACCCTATGTACCTGTTTGTCCTACACCGCAAAACTGTCTGTCCTGCACCCATACCTGTCTGTTCCACCCCATACCTGCTTATAACTGTCTGTACATGATTGTCCCATCCTTTTACTGTCTATAACTGCCTATAATGGGCATATACATGTCTGTCCCACCCCTCTAATCTGTCTATATCAATCTATACCAGTCTGTGCCAGCCCTGGACCTCTCTGTACCTGTCTGTCCGAGCTGGTTCCCACAGCCGCTTCAAGTTCTGCCATTCGTTTTTCCAGCTCTGCCAGCTGTGAGAAAGGAACACACATGAAATTAATGCTTACCCTCCTCAACTATTGCAGTTGGAGTAGGAGTGCTGAACGTCTTCCTCAGTCCATGTGGGAGGCAAGAGCCAGCAATCTGTGGCCAAAACTTGGGCCACAGGTTTTGACCCTCTCTACCCTTCCCTCTCCCCTCCCCACCCTCTCGTTGCCTGCTCCTCCCCATTACCTTTGCAGCCTGGGTGAAGCGGGTCTGCTCAGGCCTGTAGTACAGCTCGTAGGTGACTGCATTGCCCTCCCCTCCTTTGGCAGGGCTTTTCCCAGTCGGGCCTGGCACTCCCTCTTTGGTGGTGGCCTCCAGCTGTGCCAGCAGGCGCCTGGAGTGAGGGGGCAAGGGAAGGAGGGGAGGGAAGTAAGATGGAGAGGGATGGGGGAGGAGCAGTGAAAGGAAGGGGAAGGTAGAGGGAAGAAGGGTGGAAAGAGTGCAGGGGAGAAGGTTGAAGGGAGTGAGGAGGAGGGGAGGAGGAAGGGGAACAGGGAGGAAAGAAGAGGGAGGATGAAGAGGAGGAGGAAGGTGGAGTGGGGGGGAAGAAGGAGGTGGATAGGTGGATGCAAGGGGGTGGGGGAAGGAACAAAAGTTGAACCAGTTACCAGAAACAGTGCCCGACACAGAATAAAAATCAAGTGCCTTCTTCTTCAGCCCTTTACCTCTCCCACGAATTACCTCTCAGCCTTGCACACAACTCCCTTTCATTCCCCTCTCTCCCCCTCACCTGTACACTCCTCCACCTGCCAGCTCATCTCCTCCTCTCCCTCACCCTTTTATCCTTCCCTCTTTTTTTCCAACCCTGAGGAAGGGTCTTGGCTCGAAACGGCAAATGTCCATTTCCCTCCATAGATGCTGCCCGACAAGCTGAAATCCTCCAGCACTTGTGTGTGTATTGACAATAAAGTCGACTTTGACTTTTCAGGGAACCATGTCCTTGTCCACCAAGGTTCCCCAGCAGAATTAGAATCAAGTTCATTATCACTGACATATGTTGTGAAGTGTGTTGTTTTGTGGCAGCAGTACAGTGCCAGACATAAAGAATGACTGTAAGTTACAATAATAAATAAATAGTCTGAAGGAGGAATAATGAGGTAGTGTTCATCAGTTTGTGGACCATTCAGAAATCTGTTGGCAGAGTGGAAGAAGCTGTTCCTGAATCATTGAGTGTGTGTCCTCAGACTCCTGTACCTCCTCCTTCACGGGAGTAACAAGAATCTACGGAATTCATTGCCACAGAGAATGGGGTTGAGGGGGAAAATAAATCAGCCATGATGGAATGGCAGAGCAGACTCCTATGTCTTGTGGTCTTACATGACATGCGAGAGGTTGCAGCCTCTTTGAATGTCTGAAGGAGCTGCTCCTCGAGTCTGCTTGCACGTCAGCCCTATGCTCTTGATCTTCGATCACCATAGGGGTGGGTTGCTCAGGGCTCTCCTGGTGGGTTTGCTCCTGGGCTTGGCTGGTCACAGGCCCAGGCAGCAGACAGCTGAGGGCTCTTCCCGAGCTGACCGGCTTCAGGGATGATACCTGTGCCTAGGTGTCTATGGAGAAGGATCACCTGGTGTCCACAGGCACAGTCAGGGATTTCTGGGACCGATGGGCACCTCAGAGGCTTGAGTATGTTTTGGACAGTGGTGACCATATTTTAATTTTAATTGTAAATAGTTTGTTTTCTGAAGTCCCATATATGGTATAGAACATAGAATAGTACAGCACATTACCAACCCTTTGGCACACAATATTCTGCCAACCTTTACCCCTACTCCGAGATCAATCTAACCCTTCCCTCCCACATAGCCCTTATTTTTTCATCAATTTGCCTAGAATCTATTAAAGGTCCATAATGCACCTACCTCTACCACCACCCCCAGCGGTGTGTTCCCCACTCTCTAGTAAGGAAACTTGTGTTCTTCTGACTTCACCCTTATACTTTCCTCCAATCACCTTAAAAGTATGTCCTCTTGTAGCCATTGCCACCTGGGAAAAAGGCACCGGCTGTCCACTTTATCTATGCCTCTTATCACCTTGTATACCTTTATAAAGTTCTCTCTCATCCTCCTCCACTCCAAAAAAAAAGCCCTAGCTTGCTCAACCTTTCCTCATAAAAAATGTTCGCTAATCTAATAAGCACCCTGATAAATCTCCTCTGCACCCTCTCTAAAGTTTCCACATCCTTCCTATAATAAGGCAACTAAAACTAAACACAGTATTCCAAGTGTGGTCTAACGAGAGTTTTATAGAGCTCCAATACTATCTAACAGCTTTTGAATTCAGTCCCTCAACTAATGAAGGCCAACCCATCATACGCCTTCTTAACCACTCTATCAACTTGCGTGGTAACTTTGAGGGATCTACGGAGGTGGTCCCCTCTGTTCCCCCACACTGCTATTAACCCTGTACTCTGCCTTCATGTTCGACCTTCTGGAGTGAATCACTTCGCACTTTTCCGGACTGAACTCCATCTGCCACTTCTCAGCCCAGCTTGGCATCCTGTCAATGTCCCGTTACAACCTACAATAACCCTCCACAGGATCCATATCTCCACTAACCTGTGTGTCATCTGCAAACTTACAAGCCCACCCTTTCACTTCCTCATCCGAATCATTTATAAAAATCACAAAGAGATTGTGGTCACAGAACAGATTCCTGCAGAACACCACTGACCTCCAGGAAGAATATGCTTCATCTAGTACTACCCTTTTCTTTATGTGGGCAAATGAATTCTGAATCCACACAGCCAAGTTCCCCTGGATTACATATTTCCTGACTTTCTGAATGAGCATACTTCTGTGAGATCAGTCCACTATAGTGCAAAGTGATCAAACTGGTCACGGTGTTGCTGTACAGAGGTAGTGATTAGGGTTGTGCTGGTTGGTTCAGGAACTGAATGATTAAAGGGAAGTTGCTGTTCCTGAACCTGGTAGTGTGGGACTTCAGGCTTCTGTACCTCCTGCCCGATGGGAGCTGTGAGAAGATGGGATGTCCCGGATGGTGGGGATCTCTGATGATGGACGTTGCCTTCCTGAGACAGCACCTCCTGTAGACACTACCCATGGTGGGGAGGGAGGGATATGTCCGTGATGTACTGGGCTGAGTCCACAACTCTCTGCAGCTTCTTGCATTCCTGTGCATTTGCCTCGATATTCCTCTTTTTCACTATTTTTTATTGTAACTGTAGTAATTTGTTCTGCCTACACTGGACTGCTGCCACAAAAACAACAAATTTCATGATTTATGAGTGATAATAAACCTGATTCTGATTTTGAAACTTTTATAAAGAAAAATGAGAAGGGCATCCAGAGTGTCATCAAGACACGCCCTGTCCCCCTCTCCCTTCCCCACTCACTTTGCCAGTGCTCCTTCAGGGTCTGTCAGGTCAACAGTAGCCTCAGGACCCAACACCTTCTCCAGCTGCAGGGTGACCAGTTGTTGCTTCAGGGCAGCCACCTGGCTGGCCAGAGACACTGGAGTCAGCTTCTCCTCCGCCGCCGCGTCCTTTGTCAAATTCTGCTGGCCAGACGACAGTCAGTCAGGGAGGGGCGTGTCTGACCCGCCCTCCCTCAGACCGCCTCAATGAGGAGTTGGGTGGCTTTCCAGCTCGGGTGTGTAGATGCCACGTCAGGCCATGTCCCCAAGAAGGGTCAGGGTTGGGGGGGGTGTGATCGACAGTTCAAACCCACAGGTGCATAATCTAGAGGTGGAAATGTGGGGTGGTGGGGAAAGAGCACCATGTTGCGGGAAGGGTGGTGAGGAGGGAGCGCCACACGACAGATGGGGTGGTGAGGGAGCATCACACTGCCGGAGGGGCATTGAGGAGGGCACAGGTGGGGTGATGAAGAGGGAGTACTGCGGGGAGGGGGGGCAGTCAGTGGTGAGGGAGTGATGTGGTAGGGGCAGTGAGGAGGGAGTGCTGTACAGTGACTATGGCTATGTACTCTGTGGGAGGGGCAGTGAGGAGGGAGCACTGTGGGTAGGGGGAGCGTGCATGCTCCACACACTCCAGTAGTTGGGGTCTGGAATGAACCCAGGAACTGGTGCTACAAGCCAAGGGATTTATTATCTCAGGTGGACGTAATGAATGCACGGCGTTGTGGGAAGATTTCTGCAATTCCACTCTGTCCACTGGGTTCAATAGACAGCCTTTAATCAATATCAGTTGAAATATAATATTACTGAAAAAGTTATATTACCTAGGGAACACTGCACTGTGCTTGGACCAGTGCTAGGGTGGGAGTAAAGGTATAGAGAGAGGTAATGTAGAAAGTGGAGGGGTTTATAGAGATAGGGAAGGCTGTAGGGAAGGGAGGGGGTCACAGAGACGGGGAGGGATACAACAGGAGAGGGCTACTTTTATGGAGTTGTTGAGAGGGAGACGAGGAGAGATACAGTAGAAGGAGAGGGTTACTGTTATAGTTGTTGAGTGGGACATGAGCAGGAGGACTGTGAGAATGATGCACTGTCAGACTAGCATCACAGCTGGGTCAAGGAACAAGTGGGTGAAGGGAGAGGGGTGGGCGGTAGATGGTGAGATCTCCCACCCAGCGCGGGTCCCACCTTAATCTGCTCCACCTCCTCACTCAGCTCCTTCATCTCGTGCAGCAGACGCTGGTACTTCTGCTGAGGACTCTCCTTGGCCCCGCACCCTTCGGCCAGCTGTACAGGGAACAGAGAGAGAGCAGGTTCACACCAAAGTCTGACAGGGGAGGTGTCCCAGACCAACCTAACCACTGGGAGGAGAGGGCAGGTCACAGCAAGGTTTGGCTCTGGAGGCGTCCTAGACCTGTGAGGGTGAGGGGAGGAGATGACACCAAGGCCTTGCCGTTTTTGCCTGCCATGAGAAGCTGCCCTACCCCAATCATCACTCTGCAGGAGATAGAAGGGGAGGAGTTACCACTGTCTCATCCTTTCTATCTGTGCTGGGGAGAAGCCCTTACCCTACCCTCTTGGTGTGAAGGAAGGTTACACCAATGTCTTGCCTTTTCTGTTTGCACCAGGGACGAACCCAACCCCAACTTACCCTCTGGGATGGTAGGGAGCCACACCAATGTCTTACCCCTCTTGTCTCCTCGGAAGGAAAACCCTACCCAAGCCTATCGTTTGTAGGTTAGCGGAGGAGGTCACACCAAGCCCTTGCCCTCGTGTCTCTGTCCCAGCTGTAGATCTGGGCTGTCCAGATGAAAACTCAACTGTGCATTTCCCTCCACAGATGCTGTCTGAGCCACTGCATTCCTCCAGTGCGTCATGTGTTACTCCAGATTACAGAATCTGCAGTCTCTCTTGGTTCCCATGACTTGTGCCCCTTTTCCTAGACTTCCCAGAACCTTCTCTGTGGTTCAGGTTAAAACCTGTTGAAAGTGTGATCTCGGTGAGACCATCTTTGTTCCAGGGTCTGCAACGCAACTGCAGACAAACCCTTGGACCGAGATCCAATGCTGAGGATCTGCACTCTCCCGAAGCTAAAGATGGGCATGAAAGCTCCCCTTGGTGACTGGTGTTGGACTCAAGAGGGGTTCCTGTGGGGTTTGGCATTACCCCATGCCTGCTCCCCTCTCATAGAACAGTACAGGAACCACTTTGGCCCACCGTGTACCAACTTAATCAAACTAATGGTATCTTATCCCTTCAGCCTGGTCCATATCCATAAAATCATGGCACTATAAAACATAGGAGTAAAATTAGGCCATTCAGCCCATTGAGTCTGTTCCACCATCCCATCATGGCTGATTCATTATCCCTCTCAACCCAATTCTCCTCTCTTCTCCCTGTAACCTTTGATGGAGGACTCCCTTAGGGATCTGGCCTCCACAGCCATCTGTGGCAATGATGTCCACTAATTCACCACCCTCTGATTAAAGAAATTCCTCATCACCTCTGTCCTCCAGGGACATCCCTCTGAGGCTGTTTCATGATAAACTCTCTGATGTGGCGGTTTTGTCGTATTCACGTTCCCCCGACCTTGAAGACCTAATGCTCAAGTGCTGACCATTCTATTTACCAATAGCTTGAGATACTGCATGATGCTGTCACCAAACAATAAACTGTCCATCCAGATGCATTTCATATCATAGTCGGGGATTTCAATCAGGCTTGTTTGAAGAAAACCCTGCCCAATTACCATCAGCATATAACCTGTAGCACCAGAGGTCTCAACACACAAGACCGCTGTTAAATTAAGATAAGGAATGCCTACTGTTCCATCCCAGACCACATTTTGGGAAGTGTAATCATCTGGCTGCCCTTCTCCTACCTGCATACAGGCAGAGGCTAAAGAGCAAAGCTCCAGAGATTAGGACAACAAAGAGGTGGTCACGGGAGGCAGAGGAGTGGCTAAGGGATTGCTTCGAACTGGTGAATTGGGCTGTGTTCAAGGACTTACCTCTGGGTCTGAATGAACACACCATAGTTATCACTGACTTTATTAAAACAGTTGTAGACAAGTGTGTCCCCACAGAGTCTTCCCCAACCAGAAGCCCTGGATGAAGCATGAGATCCGCAATCTGGTGAGAGCCAAGTCACAGGCAATCAAGTCTGACGACCAAGAAAGTTACAAGAGGTCCAGGAACAACCTCCAGAAAGCCATCTAACAGGCGAAATGGCAATTTCAGACTAAACGTGAATCAGTGAAGGACGCTCGACAGCTGTGAAGAGCTTGAATGCTATCACTTCTTACAAAGAGAAATCAAGCCACAAAGGTGTCAAAAGGGCACTTTGAACTTTTGTGTCCTCTGGTCCTAGATTCTCCTACTATTGGAAACATATACTCTACCTAGGCCTTTCAATATTTAATAGGTTCCAATGAGATTCCTCCTTATTTTTCTAAACTCCAGTGAGTACAGGCCTACAGCCATCAAACACTCTTCATACATTAACCCTCTAATTCCTGGGTTCATTCTTGTAAATCTCTTCTGGACCCTCTCCAGAGACAGCAGATTCTTTCTTAGACAGGATGCTCACAGTACTTCAAGTGCGGTATGACCAATGACTTACAAAGCATCCCCGCTCTTAAATTTTAGTTCCCCAGAAATGAATGCAAACATTGCATTTGCCTTCCTTACTATCAACTCAACCTGCAAGTTAACTTCAGGGATTCCTGCATTAAGACTCCCAAGTCCATTTGCAATTTCTAAACTAATTCCTCCTGCCTATGCTGGTCTGCATCCCTCCATTTTCTGCACATTCACATGCTTATCTGCGAGCCCACAGGACACCTCTGTCTCATTTGCCTCCTCCACTTTCTGTGTACTCCTCACATCCCCTTTGAAATTATTCCTGCTCACTTTAAAGGCCTGAGGACAACTTGTACCCCACTGTTATCGAATTCCTGAATGAACCTCTTGTACAATAAGATGGACTCTTGACCTCACAATCCACCTCATTATGACCTCGCACCTCGTTGGCTACCTACACTGCACTTTTTCTGTAACTGTGACACTTTATTCTGCATTCTGTTATTGTTTTACCTTGTTCTACCTCAGTACACTGTGTAATGATCTGATCTGATCTGAAAGTCAATATATGACAATAATAAACCAATACCAATACTCTCTGGAATTAGACACTTTGACCCTGGGGAGAAAGACACCAGCTGTCTACTCTACCTACGCCTCTCATAATCTGATCAACCTCTATCTGTCTCCCCTCAGCCCGTGCTGCTCCAGAGAAATCAAACCAGCCTCTCCTTCTAAGCTCACGCTCTCTAATCCGAGCAGTGTCCTGATGAATCTCTTCTACACCCTCTCCAAAGTCTCCACACCCTTCCTGTAAATTGGGGGGGGGGGGGGGGGGGGCGCGGATCGACCAGAACGGATTGCAATTTTCCAATTCTCCTCGCAGTCTAGAAGACGTTAAGGAGAAACCAACTCCACCGGTGGGCAGGTCTCCCCTGGAGAGTCTCGGATGGCAATTACAGCAAAAGGGGTGGCTTGTGTACTCACGATCTCGTAATCTCCTGACTCATAACCAGTCCGCCTCGCCTTGCTTATTCGGTCGGAGAAATCTGTGGAATGTGAAGACAGCCACATTGTAATCAGGGTGCCTGGGCGAGAAGCAGGTTGCCAGAGGGCTAGCGGGACGTGGGATTGAGCAGGAGCCAGGAGGGAGGAATGTGAAAGGCAAGTCATACAGCACAGAAACAGGCCCTTCGGCCCACATATCAATGATTACCATCAAGAACCCTTCTACACTAATCCCTTTACCAACACTTGGGTGTATTACAGCACAGAAACAGGTCCATCAGCACAACTCAGCCATGCTGACCAAGAAGAGCTAGTCCCATTTGCCCTCATACGGCCCATTTCCCTCTAATGTAACCTGTTCAAGTGTCTTTTAAGCAAACACTCCAACAAACTTCTGCAGGTGTACTGTTGGAAGTGTCCTGACTGGTTGCATTACGGGCCGGTACGACAAGAAGCTGCAGAGAGTTGTGAAATCTGCCCTATAAACACATCACGGACACATCCCTCCCTCCCAACCATCGGTAGTGTCTACAGGAGGTGCTGCCTCAGGAAGGCAACGTCCATCATCAGAGATCCCCTCCATCCGGGCCATCCCATCTTCTCACAGCTCCCATCGGGCAGGAGGTACAGAAGCCTGAAGTCCCACACCAGGAACAGCTACTTCCCTTCAATCATTCGGTTCAGTACAGCAACACTGTGACCACTTCGTACTATAATGGACTTTTGCTTGTCTGTGTTCTTTCTTGTAAAAAATTGTGTATAATTTATGTTTGTTTTCTTTTGTTTTAATTGTGCTCTCTCATAAAACTTGTGGGTAATTTATGTTTTCCTTGTGAATGTTGTGTCTCTGATGCTATGTGCCTGTGATGCTGGTGCAAGTTTTCACTGTACCCATGCACACATAGACTTGTGCAGGTGACAATAAACTCCACTTTAACTTTAAACATGGTCGGTACCCTGCTCTGCCTTGACAACACCAGAGCTGCCCCAGATACTTCTCCAATGTTAAACCACCAATGTCCAGAAAATTCTCCAATGTCTCTGCCTCCGCTGCCCCTTTAGGCAGTAGGTTCCAAATTCCAAACTCCCCTGAGTGGGGGGGGGGGGAATCCCTCTCTATAAATCTCCCCCCTGCCAACTAACAACCCTGCCCTCTTGACTTGGAGGCACCAGAATGCAGCAGCCCTCTGGGATCCCAGTAACCACGCTCCCCTCCACCCCACCAGTATCCCGGACCTCCAGCTGATGACCCAGACAGGGCAGAAACTCACCAATGTCCCTGGTGCTGATCCGCTTGTCCTTGAACTTGTCGTAAGATGCGTTTGGGTTCACGACAATGCGCTCAACGCTGTCGCTGTTCAGTTCCTCCTACAAAGAGGAGGTGGGGGAGAGCAGTCAGCTGGGCATGGCCAAACTGATAGGAGGCAAATCCAGTCCCTCCTACCCACCTCTGAATTCTTTCTCATCCTTCCCTCTTGCTTAGAGTGCTACAGCTGAATCCACCTCCGCCTCTTACCCTCCCCCATCATTCAGTGCAGTACCAACCCAACCTTCTTGCTGTGGGAACTGGTTCTCCTCTTGTCACCCTTGCTTCATCAGCCCACCACCTTTGCTCCTTCAGCCCCTTCCCCTGGTGGAAGTAGTCTCTCTCAGTCTGTACCCTTCCTGGTTTAAAACACCTCTGTCAGATCCCTTGCCACCTCTGGTTTTTCACTAACCTTCACCAGTCACAGCACCAATCTGGGAGTTGTACTGTAGTTGTACGAGATACTGGTGAAGCCGCACTCAGAGTACTGTATTCAGTTCTGGTCGTCCTGCTGTGGAGAAGGTACCATTGAGCTGGTTTGGTGTGTGTGTGTGTGTGTGTGTGTTGCCTCTGTGTATGTCTATATACATTCTCCCCATGACCTCAAGGGAGAAACGAGGTGACAAACTGTAAAATGTGGAGCTCCTGCCTGCCAGCTACTATAAACACCCCTCTACCATTTCTGCACCATACTTCCTGTTCAGCTCCTCCACTGCCCACTTTCGAGGAATAGCAACTTGTAGTTCCCCCAGGTAGTCTAAAGTGCAACTGCATAGACACATAAGCCTCCAACTTCAGGTAACCTACTCCTTCCTGACCCCTTTTCTCTCTTCTTCCGATCTACTCCCACCCCAGCCCCACCCATCAGCCTGTCTTTCTCTACCCTCCTCCACCCCTGTATCTGCCCATCACCCTCACACTCCCGTCAGTGTTCCCCTTGCCCTACCCACTCCCTTATTCGGGTCCATGTTCCACCTTCCTCTGCCATTAAATTCCACTATCTGCAGCCCTGTGTCCTCCCCAGCTCCTGTCCCTATTTCCACACTCCCGTCCTTCATCTGCCTATCAGCTCTCCACAACTGCATCCACCCGCGTCTTGACAACTTTTGGCCCATCTCTTCACACCAGCTACCTCCCTTCCTTTCATTTTTCAGTCAACCCAAAGCGTCAACTATATATCCCTCCACAGATGCTGCCTGACCTGCTGATTTCCTCCAGTATTCTGTATGTTGCTCCAGATTTTAAAACTGCAGCCCCTTCCCAAAGGGTTTAAAGGCTTCGCTCCACCTCACCCCACCGACATTCACACCCTCCACTCTCCTCCCCCACTAACTTCACAGTGACTGGAATAGAATCGAAACGTCAGCGTCCTTACCAGCTCCTTGCAATTCCAAAAGAGTACAAAAAGGGGTAAGTGAGAAGATGGGGCAGTGGGAGCAGAGGAGGAGAGAGAGAGAGAGACACCGTGAGATATTAATAAAGCTGATACACGCAAGCCCAGCGCCACATTAATAGTGTTTACAGACACTCATACACACACCAGCTACAAGCCCTCTGCCACCAATCCCATCCCAGTTAGTTAATCAGAACAGGTTAATTGTTGGAAGCAGCAGATACACATGCAGGGATACAGCAGGGTGGTGGAGAAGGGTGGGATGGGTTAACTCGTCTCTACCTTCTGAACAAAGACAACAATCATCATGAGGTCTAAGTGTGCGTCTCTGCCCAGGTAAACACAAAGCCAAAGCTCTGGATCACCTATCTGGGAAAATAATTAATGTTTCGTTCAGGGAATGCGCATCAGCTGGCACCTGAATACACCAGGGTTATCTTCACTGCAGGGGATTTATCCAATCTGAGCCAAATAAGAGATAAGCAGCAGAGAGAGGAAGAGGGAGAAATACTGTACAGAGAGAAAGAAATAGAGAGCCGGAAAGAAGCAAATAGATAGAGAAACAAGGAGGGGGAAGAGGGAAAGAGTGGGTGGAGGGGGAGGAGGGAGAGAGGGGGGAGGAGGGAGGGGGGGAGAAGGGAGAGGGGGGAGGGGAGAAGGGAGAGAGGGGGGAGAAGGGAGAGGGGGGGAGAAGGGAGAGAGGGGGGAGGAGAGAGGGAGGAGAAGGGAGAGAGGGGGAGAAGGGAGAGAGGGGGAGGGGGAGGGGGAGGGGGGAGGGGGGGAGGGGGGAGGGGGAGGGGGGGAGGGGGAGAGGGAGGGGAGGGGGAGGGGGAGGGGAGGGGAGAGGGAGGGGAGGGGAGAGGGAGGGGAGGGGGAGAGGGGGAGAGGGGGAGAGGGGGAGAGGGGGAGAGGGGGAGAGGGGGAGAGGGGGAGAGGGGGAGAGGGGGAGAGGGGGAGAGGGGGGAGGGGGAGGGGGAGGGGGAGGGGGAGGGGGAGGGGGGGAGGGGAGGGAGAGAGGGGGAGGGGAGAAGGGAGAGAGGGGGAGGGGAGAAGGGAGAGGGGGAGGGGAGGGGGAGAGAGGAGAGAAAAGGCGAGGAGGAGAATGAGAGTGTAAAAGAGCAAGAACAGGAGATATAAATATACACACACACACACAAAATATACGGGAGAGAGGATAGGAAAGGTTAGGGATATAGAAACAGGGACAGATGCAGAAAGAGAGAGTGTGTGATACACTGATGTAGACAGAGAGGGATACAGACATACACACCAGACTGAGCTGCACAAGTATTTATTCCCTATCACTTAATCTAAATGAACATGTAGGTGATCCTTAGAACTGTGTCTGAAATCACACCACAGACCATTTGATATGTGGGTGAAAGATGCAACCTGAAGAGTGGGGTCATAGGGAGGAGCCAGTGGGAATGTTAGTCATCCCAATGCTATCTCCTTCCTGCACAGCTGCTCCTGTACCTGTCACCAGAACTTGCTGACTTGGGACCAGAGAACACAGAACAGTACAGCTCTGTGTAAAATACTTGTCCCATACATCACTTTTAAACTTTCCTCAAGAAGACGAATTCAGAAGAACCAGAGAAGGTCTCAACGAGACAGGAGGATCTCAGGAAAAAACGGTCCACTCTCTGGGTCTAAAGCTGCAGAGGAATTTCTGACTCTCAGAAGTCTGTTGATCACTGGAACCCCTTCCCTCCGAAGGCTGAGGGTGGCAGATGGTCCAGAACATCCAAGGACAAGTTGGTTGCAGATGAGATGTTGAGCCATAGAGTTATACAGGACCGAAACAGGCCCTTCAACCCAACTTGTCCATGCTGACCAAGGTGCCTTCCTGAGCTGGACCCATTTGCCTATGTTTGGCCCATATTCCTTTAAACCTTTCTGATCCATATACCTGTCCAAGTACCTGCCTCAACCAGCTGTTCCATATATAGACCACCTTCTGTGTGGAAAATCTTACACCTCTGGTCCCCTTTAAATCTTTTCTCCTCTCACCTTAAATCATGCCCTCTACTTTTAGACTTCCCTACTCTAGGGAAAAGTCTGTGACCATGAGTGGATGGTCAGGAGACATTCCAGATTTGACAGTCCATTTCCCTACTGTACTGAGTGAAATTAACCCTCGTGGGATGTCTGGGAGGGTGGGACTGTTCCATTGGGAAGGAATGACTAGGTTGGAGGATTTGGAGGAACAAGAGGCAATATGGTTGGAATTTCAGGTTCTGGGAGGGGGTGGTGCGTGGGGACTGGAGAGGGTGGGTGGTGAGTGGGTATCTCCCCTGGTAGAGGGATTCCAGAACAGAGGGAACAGGAAGCAGGGACATGATTTCAGCACAATGGAACAATTCCTCACCAGCAAACTGGGAGTACTCCACCACGAACACACTGTGAACATACTGTGCAGCTGCCCATGACTGTGGCTGAATTACACGCCTGTATCTACTGTGCCAACCAACACAACTCTAATCACACCTCAGTATAGCAACTTTGCTCTACAATGGACTTTGGTTTTCTGTTCTAGACATCAGAGAGACTGCAGTTATTGGAAATCTAGGGCCACACACACAAAACACTGGAGAACCTCAGTGACTCAGGCAACATCTGTGGAGGGAAACGGATAGTTGATGTTTCAGGTCAAAACCCTTCATCGGGACTGGAAAGAAAAGAGGCAAAAAGCAAGAATAAAAAGGTGGGGAGTAGGGGTAGGGGAAGGAGCATGAGCTGACTGGTGATGGATGAATCCAAGTGAGGGGAGGAAGGCAGGTAGTGGTGGAGAAGGGGGGAAGTGGGAATGATGTGAGAAGCTAGGAAGTGATCGGTGGAGGAGGCAACAGGCTGAAGAAGGTGGAATCTAAAAGGAAAGGACAGTGGACCATGGAATAAAGCGAAGGAGGTGGGAATCAGAGGAAGAGAGGTGTAGGGGAAGGGCAGGTCATGAGAGTGGTGAAGAAGTTGGAGGTATGAGGAAAAACAAAAGGAGGGGTGGGGAACAGAAGAGAGTGGTTACTGGAAGTTAAAGAAATTGAAGTTGATGCCGTCAGTTTAAAATGGAATATGAGATGTTGCTCCTCCAATCTACATCTGGCCTCAACATGGCAGTATATGAGGCTATGGATAGACATGTCAATGTGGGAATGAGAAGTAGAATTCAAATGGCCTGCCACCAAAAGGGAGATCCTGGCTGTTATGGCCGATGGGGACAAGGGTGTCTTTTGTTCTAATTGCATACTTTCTTATAAAAATTATGTACCATTTACTGTATTTTGAAGTTATGCTTTACTTGCAAATCATAATCACAAGAGATTCTGCAGATGCTGGAAATCCTGACTAACATACACAAAATGCTGGAAGAACTCAGCAAGTCAGGCTCAACCGAAAACAGATTGTGTATTCCTCTCCACAGATGCTGCCTGACTCACTGAGTTCCTCCAGCATTTTGCGTGTGCTCATTGCAAATGTTTATCTGATGCTATGTTCCTGCGATGTTGCTGTAAGTAAGTCTTTCACCGCATCTTACACATGATTATAACCTCAACAGCTTGGGAGCTGAGCACTTTGTCGAGCAAATCCCGACCTAGTTGGGACAAGTGTGTGAGTCTGGGGCGGCGTACAGTGGAGAGACAACGCAGTGCAAGGAGCAAGAGGGAGGGCACGAGATAATGAAAAAATGTAAGCCCTGAGATGGATGTCTGTTTTGGCAGAGAGGGAAACATATAAGGGCAGCTCCTTGGGTCATGGATATTTGCAGGGCAAGTCTGAGAACCAGCTCTTAAGACATGGAGAGACACGAGACTGCAGATGCTGGAATCTGGAGCATCCCACAAAGGAGCTGAGGGAGCATAGCAAGTCGGGCAGCATCTGTGGACAGGGCAATGGAAAGTCAATATTTCAGATCGAGACCCTTCATCTGGAGTGAGGGAGTACAAGGGAAGAGCTGGTATGAAATGGTGGAGAGAAGGGGTGATGCGAAATCAGGCAGGTAGTAGGTGGGTTCTGGTGGGGAGGGATGGAAAGCAGTGATAGATTGATGGAGGAGGAATGGGTGGAGATAAGGACAAAGGCCAGGGGGTGAAGCTGCAGAGAGTTGTGGACTCTGTCCAGTACATCACGGACACATCCCTCCCTCCCCACCATGGGTAGTGTCTACAGGAGGTGCTGTCTCAGGAAGGCAACGTCCATCATCAGAGATCCCCACCATCCGGGCCATCCCACCTTCTCACAGCTCCCATCGGACAGGAGGTACAGAAACCTGAAGTCCCACATCACCAGGAACAGCTACTTCCCTTCAATCATTCAGTTCCTGAACCAGCCAGTACAACCCTGACCACCACCTCAGTACAGTAACACTGTGACCACTCTGATCACTTTGCACTACAATGGACTTCCGTGGTTTTTTTTGTTCTGGTTGTGTTTACTCGGAGTATACAAGTTGGGAGGTCATGTTAGAGTTGTACAAGACATTGGGGAGGCCATACTTGGAATATTGGGTTCAATTTTGGTCACCCTGCTATATGAAAGACATCATTGAGCTGGAAAGTGGGCAGAGATTCAGAATGTTGCCAGGACTGGAGGGCTGGAGTTAGAGGGAGAGGTTGGCCAGGCTGGGATATTATTCAATGGAGCACAGGAGACTGTGAGGTGACCCTAGAGGTGTATAAAGTAATGAGGGGGCAGATAGGGTGAATGTACATAGGGTTGGTGAATCAAGAACTAGAGAACACAGGGAAGAGATTTAATAGGAACCTGGAGGACAACTTTTCACCTAGAGGGTGGTCAATATATGGAACGAGCTGCCAGAGGAAATGGTTGAGGCAGGGACATTAACAACATTTAAAATACACTTGGACAGGTACATGGATAGAAATGTTTAGAGGATATGGGACAAACATGGGCAAATGAGACTGGCTTAGATGGGAATCTTGGTCAGCATGCACCAACTGGGCTGAAGGGCCTGTTTCTGTGCTATATGACTCTGTGCTTCAATAGTATAAATTGGGAAGTCTGAGACACAGTGGCATTAACCTATACATTATTAACTCACCAAGTGAATTGCTCATTGAGATACTTACACAGTTAACCCTAACAGACATAAACCAGACTTGAGTTCACAAAATTGCCCTCCACAACCGTAAGCACCCCCGCAACCCAATACTTGAGTCTGGTTTTCCACAGGGGTGTGGGAATATCAGGCCAAGTTCCTACTGTCACTCGAACAGGGAAAGGGCTGGTCATGGGAAGGGTCTTAGCAGTGAACAAGAGGGAAATTTCCCATTGACAATCAATTTGGTACAGTTGCCGCTTGTGAGGCTCTATAATCAATGGTGGGAGGGCAGTTACTTTAATTCATTGTCCCATTGCTTGAGTGGAGGTAAGATTGGGCTCACTCAGCACAATTTCCCTTAATTCCTATTCCTTTTGGGAGTTTTCCACTCCCCTTGTACATAGAGTCGTACAGCGTGGAGGATGGCCCATACCGACCAAGGTTCCCATCTAAGCCAGTCTCATTCGCCTGCGCTTGGCCCACATCCCTCCAAACCTTCCCTTTCCACGTCCTCACGACTTTTAAATGTTCTTTATGTACGTTCCTCAACCTCTAGCAGCTCCTTCCACATATCCATCACCATCATATCCCCCTCACCTTATACCTGTGCCCTTCTACCTGTAGTCTTTGACTCCCATACTAACCTGGGGAAAAAAAAGAGTAATATCATTCCTTTTTATCTATGCCTCTCATGATTTTATAAACATCTCAAAGGACACCCCTCGGCCTCCCATACTTCATGGAAAAAGCCCCAGCTTATCATTATAACTCAAGCCCTCTAATCCAGCTAACATCCTTGTAAATCCTTCCTTTACTGACATAGCTGTGACTTTGCCAACACCTTGCATACCTGTAACATGACTTCCCAACTCCTGCACTCAGTGCACTGGCTGAAAGCCAGCATGCCAAACACCTCCTTCACTAACCTGTGTCACCACCTTCAAGTAACTATGTACCTGTACTGCTAAGAGCCTCTGTTGCACAATCACAAGGGCCCTACCGTGAACTGTGTATGTCAGAAACAGGAAATTCTTCTCTCAACTCAACCCATGCCATTATCAGACCATTGCTAAGTTTACTGCTGTCACCTTCCTTTACTTAGTGTGTTGAATCTCTCTCTCTCTCACACGCACACACACAGCTTGTTCTCTCCCTCCGGCAACGTTGCTTTGGTTCCAGGGTGAGGTTCTATCCACCACAAGGGGGTAAAACACAGTTTGGACACAATAGACACAGCACACTGGATCTGCATGCAGGATACAAGACAAAAGCATGCAAGGGAAATGCAAGCAGTTGAAAAAAAAGCTCTTACTTGAGCAAACTAGCGTCCAGGCAAAGGATGTTCGGTAGGGAAAGCATTTTCAGGAAAAACTCAGGTCAGTGCGGTGCACGAAAGAAATGGTGCAGATCAGATACATTCTCTCCATCTCAATAATGGGGAAACAGGTCGTAGTAGTGGGGGGGGGGGTTGTTGTAAAGGAGGGAGGGATGAACGTGAATGGATTACGGTGGAGGTCAGCTGGGGATGTTTATTTCTAACAGACCCACATCCCACAAACCAGCCCCCAAGTCTGTAAACACTTAAATTCAAAAACCATTCCAAAATTAACAGAATCCAAAGCACCAGCAAAGCAGTCGTGAATATGACAACATAGTGGCATCCAGAAGTGCGCCAGGGAAAGTGAGGCTCCGCCGATGTTCTATCAGAGTATAGCATTCAGTTCTGGTCTCCCCATTACAGGAAGGGTGTGGGGGCTTTGGAGAGGCTGCAGAATAGGTTCACCAGGATGCTGCCTGGATTAGAGGGCGTGAGCTATAAGGAGAGGCTGAGGGAGGTTTATGAGAAGACATAAACAGAATAGACTGCCAGCAACCTCATCTCTGGATTGAAATGTCTAATACCAGTGTGCATGCATTTAAGGTGAGGAGGGGTAAGTTTAAAGGAGCTGTTTGGGGCAAGTTTTTGTTTTACACAGAGAACGGTGGGCGCCTGGAATGTGCTGCCAGGGATGGTGGTTTAAACAGCACATAAACAGGCAAGGAATGGAGGGATACAGACCAGGTGAAGGCAGATGCAGTTAGTTTGGATTGGCATCATGGATCAGCTCAGATTTGGCAGGGCTGAAGGGGCTGTTCTTGTGCTGTACTGTCCTGAACCCATTATTTCTTGATTCCCTTCATATCCAACATTTGCCCTGAAAACACTCAAGACTGAGCCTGAAATTGATGAAAGAAATGCTCTCAATATCAGTCCCAGATGTTCAAAGAATGGGTCCCCTGATTCTAGACATACCAGCTGGGGGAACGCCAATCTCCCCTGTCAAGTTCCAATCAGCTCTCATCTTCAGAAAACCAGTGAGTGAGTCATACAATGTGGAAACTAGCCCTTCAGCCCAACTCATTCATTCCAACCAAGCCAGTCCCATTTGCCCACATTTGGCCCATATCTCTCTAAACCTTTCCTATCCATGTACCTGTCCAAGTGGCTTTTCTGCACTGTAATTGTACACACCTCTACCAGCTTGTTCCACATACTGACCCCCCTCAGTTTAAGGAAGCTGCTCCCCAGGACCCCTTTAAATCTTTCTCCTCTCAACTTAAATCCGTGCTCTCTAGACTCCCTGACTTTGGGGGAAAAAGAAAGTTACCATCCAAATTATCAATGGCCCTTGTTATTTTATAAACCCCAATAAGGGTCACCTCTCACCCCCCAGAGCCTGTTTCCATGCTGTCTAATTCTCTGAATCTATGAATCACAAGTAACAGGAGACCATTCAGCCCTTTTGAGCCTGTCCTAGCATTCAAGGAGGTTG
This sequence comes from Mobula birostris, assembly GCF_030028105.1. Classification (NCBI taxonomy): domain Eukaryota; kingdom Metazoa; phylum Chordata; class Chondrichthyes; order Myliobatiformes; family Myliobatidae; genus Mobula; species Mobula birostris. The sequence goes on from NC_092402.1 coordinate 52,307,197, forward strand.
TGGCTGATCCCATTCCCACAGTGGGGCACAGGAGGGTACTGAGGATGTTGTGGGGGTTAAATGGGTGGTGGGAAGAGAGAGGTACCTCATCGTGCCAGATCATCACCTGCAGCCATTGGGACAGGAGGGAGGCAGGCGGGAGCAATAAACAGAGAGAGAGAAGTTGGGAGGGACCATTCAAAGACAGAGCAGAAGAAACAAAATGGCCACAACATTTCCAACCCCCAAGCAACACTCCTGACCACACTGCGGAGCTAGAGTGACTCAGGAATTCTCCCCATGAAGGCTTGTGGGTGTGGGAGAGGAAAGTCGGGGGTGCTTGGTGAGAGGCAGCAGGGAAGAGGTGGGTCAGGGACACAGGGGAGCCCCTTGACTGCTCCTTCATTCAGCATGGCTATGGTTGATCCTCTCCTCACCCCCCCCAATGCTTCTGTGCCTCGAGATCCACCTCCCTCCTCCTCAGGTGGCATCGGTGACTGGGCCTCCAGAGCCCTGTCTGGTGGTGAATGTCCCAGTTTCACCACATACCTTCCTTAGAATAGTTAAGGAAATATAGGGATTCCAGAGCCCGGGACACACTCAGTAGAAAGAGAGGAAGCAGAGAGCAGAAGACATGGCCAGCTTGGAAAAGTGAGTGCAGTTCCAGTTGCCCTGCTAGAGGAAGGATGTCATTAAGCTGTGAGGGTGCAGAAAAGGTCTATGAGGATGTTACCAGGACTGGAGGGATTGGATTACATGGAGAGGCTGGATAGGGCGGGAGTATTTTCTCTGGACCACAAGTTTGCATCCTGATAGAACAAAGACCACCGCAGCACAGTACAGGCCCTTCAGCTCATGATGTTACATCGACCTTCTAATCTGCTCTAAGATCTTTTTCTATCATCCATATGCCTATCTAAAATTTTCTTAAATGCTCCTAATTTATCTGCCTCCACCACCTCCCCGACAGGGCACTACACCACTCCGTGTGTAAAATAACTTATCTCTGTCATCCTCCTATACTTACCTCCAATCACTTTAAAATTATGCCCCTGCATTTCATAGAGATGCAAAATTACATTTTAGAGAGGTATATAAAATAAGATCGTTTTCCCCAGCTAGGGGAGTCTAAAAGGGGCATAAAGGAAAATTTAAGGGTGATCCAAGGATCAAGATTTTAAACTCATAGGGTGGAGGGTATATGCAATGAGCTGCTTAAGGAATCAAAGTTCTGGACACAGCTAAGCACATCACGGAAACCAGCCTCCCCTCTATGGACTCTGTCTACACTCTCACTGCCTCAGTAAAGCAGCCAGAATAATCAAAAACCCCACCCACACCAGACATTCTCTCTTCTCCCCCTCTCCCATCGGGCAGAAGATACAAAAGCCTGAAAGCACACAGCACCAGGCTCAAGGACAGCTTCTATCCTGTTGTTACGAATGAATAGTCCCCTTGTAAAATCAGATGGACTCTTCACCTGACAATCTACCTCATTATGACCTTGCACCTTAATGTCTGCCTGCACTGCACTGTCTCTGTAACTGTGACACTTCATTTTGTATTCCGTTATTGCTTTCTCCTTGTACTGCTTTGATGTACTGATGTGGTGAAGTGATCTGTGTGAAAAGCATGCAGAACAAAGATTTTCACATGTGACAATAATAAACCAATTTAGAGGCAAGTGCAAATATGATGTTTAAAAGCCATTTGGCCAGGTACATGGATAGGAAAAGTTTGAAGGGATATTGGTCAGACACAAGTAAACGCTACTAACCCAATCACTAGAGTTTAGCAACACAATGACCACTCTGCACGTTGATCACCTTGCACTAAAATTTTTTGATTTAATTGTGTTCTTTTTTGTAAAACCTGAGTTTATGTTTAATTTATGTTTATTTTTTGAGAATGTTATCTCTCTGATGCTATGTGCCTGTGATGCTGTTGTAAGTAAGCTTTTCATTACACTGGTTCATACATGTAATTGAGCAAGTGACAATAAATTCTACTTTGACTAACTCAGGAGTGCATATTGGTTGGCATGGATGGGTTGGGCCAAAAGATCTGCTTTCTGTCCTGTATCACTCCTCCACCTCTCCCACTCCCTTCCAGCATCCTGAACAACAGGCATAATGGTGAATGTACGGGAGCCAGCCAATACTAAAGGGTGTGCAATTAAGGTGAGAGGGGGTAAGTTCAACAGAAATGAATGGGGCAAGTATTATTTTCACACAGAGTGCCTGGGATGTGCTGCCAAGGGTGGCTGTGGAGGCAGATATGATAGAGGCATTTAAGGGGCTCCTGGATAGGCATACGAACATGCAGAGAATGGAGGGATACGGACAGTGTGCAGGCAGAAAGGATTAGTTAAGTTAGGCATTTAATTGCTAGTGTAGCACAACACTGTGTTTCTGTGTTGTACAGTTCTACAGTTTAGTACTGAGAGAATCGTTAAAGGTATTGGCAAGGAGTACTGTGAGAAAGGAGCTACTGGCATTGGAGGCAGTCCAAGGGAAACTCACCAGTGCAATTCCTGGGTCGAGAGGAGCAAGACAGTCCGGTTTTGTATCCTAGGGAGTGTGGAGGAATGAAGGATGATTTTATTCCAACATCTCAGACTCTAAGGGAAGGTAACAGGGGAGATGTGGAGATACAGCACTGTGCAAATGACCTAGGCACATTTATAGCTGGGGTGCCTAAGACTTTCACACAGTATTGTATTTGTCGATGTGAAGTGGAAAGCAAACTTGTAAAGGATGTTGGGAATGGTGAGGATGGAGCATCGTGGGAGGGGTGTGGGACAGAGAAGATGTGCTGGGACGGGACGTAGAACAGGTGCAGACACACCCAACACTGAGACACTACGCAAGGTCATTTGATTCCAAGCAATCTGTTTATTGATCATTAGAGACTGTCCCTCTGGTGATTCCCACTCCCTCCCCTCTCCCTTCCCCTTTTCCCAACCATGATTCCCCTCTCCCTGCTCCCTTCCCACTCTCAGTCCACAATAGAGACCCATATCAGAATCAGGTTTATCAGCACTCACATATCATGAAATTTGCTTTTCTTTTCCAGCAGCAGTACAGTGCAATACATAAAATTACTACAGTACTGAGCAAAAGTCTTAGGCACCCTAGCTGTGTACATGTGCCTAAGACTTTAGCACAGGACTGTATTTCTCGCAGTGGAGAGTTTCAAACAAGAGGAACAGTTACAGACTTGGGGGGAGGGTGCATGCGTGGGGGGGGTGACTTCTCTCAGAGGGAGGGTATCTCTGGAATTCTCTGCCCGTAAGGGGGTGGAGCTGAGATCATTGGTGGAGGAGGGGTAGGATTAAAACAGATGGGAGATAAATGTTTGAAACACCAGGGGTTGGGTGAGGATCGCGGTCTGTGAGGAACTGAGATAGAAGAGGTGATGAGGGAAGATTAGTCACGATTGTGTTGAATGGTGAGGCAGGACAAGAGTTCTGAATCCTGCTCCATTTTCAAGAGGAATAAAGTGAAACATTCAAACAACAATCTGCATCTCCAAGCCGAACAAAACAGAGTAACACACTGTTGTAAGGAGCTCAGTGGGAGCTGTGCAATGCAGCAGATGATCCCGAGTCCTTGCCTTTGCTGCTCCCTCCTCCCCATCCACCAGAAATCCCTGCTAGTTCTGGCTAAAGGAGCAAAAGTCAAGTTGGCCAGATGGGGGAAGAGATGTGGGTTTTTGCTGGGGGGGGGGAGGGGTGGGAGGGAGAGTCATTGGTCGGAAAGGAGCACTAGACTGTTCAGTCAGAATTACATGAGCACGCACACACACGCATACACGCGAATGGAGACAGAAGCCCGTAGGTCTGCTGATCTTACCGCTTCAAACTGTGCCTGGTCATCCTCCGGGAGGTCAGCCGTCTCGTAAATGTCGGGCTCGTTGAAGGCCTGGAAGGCAAAACAGGATAGGGGTTCAGGTCAAAGGCTTTACTCTTTTACGAGGCTTTCCCACCAACAGACCACAATCAGTATGGATTGGCAGCAACACCTCCGCCACGATTATTCTCAACCCTGGTACTCCACAGGGCTGTGTCCTCAGCCCCCTCTGAAACCCCCTGTACCCTCATGTCTGTGTGACCGGGTCCTGCTCCAACTACATCCACAAGTTTGCAGTTGGTAAGACCGTAACGGGTTGTATCTCAAATAACTTAACGTGGAGTCAGAGTACAGTAAGGAGACAGAGAGCTTACTGACATAGTGTCATGACGATAACCTTTCTCTCAATGTCAACAAAACAAAAGAACTGACTTCAGGAAAGGGACAAGTCCACATGCTCTTGTCTACATCAACAAGTGTTGAGGCTGACAGCTTCAAGTTCCTAGGAGTAAACATCACCAACAGCCTGTCCTGGTCCAGGCGAGAAAGCTCACCACCATCTCTATTTCCTCAGGAGGTTACAGAAATTTGAAGAAATGGCATGGCCTCATTGACCCTCACTAATCTTTATCACTACAGCACAGAAAGCATCCTATCAAGAAGCATCACAGTTTGCTCTGCCAGTGACCACAAGGAACTTCAGACTTGCGACACAGCTCAGCACATCACGGAAACCAGCCTCCCCTCCATGGACTCTGTCTACACTTCTCACTGTCTCAGGAAAGCAGCCAGAATAATCAGAGACCCCACCCACACCAGACATTCTCTCTTCTCCCCTCTCCCGTCGGGCAGAAGATACAAAAGCCTGAAAGCACACACCACCAGGCTCAAGGACAGATTCTACCCCACTGTGATCAGACTATTGAATGGGCCTCTTGTACGTTAAGATGGACTCTTGGCCCCACAATCTACCTTATTATAATGCTGCACTTTGTCTACCTGCACTGCACTCTTTTAGAAGCTTTTACACTTTCTGCATTTTGTTGTTGTTTGACCTTGTTCTACCTCAATGCACTGTGTAATGATCTGATCTGTGTGAACAGTATGGAAGGCAAGTTTTTCCACTGTATCTCAGTACGTGTGACAATAATAAGCCAATATCAATACCAAATACCATATCCTCCCCCACCAAGCGCCAACCACGCTCACTCAGAGAAGTCAGACAGCAGGGAAACAAGCCCTTTGTCTCACTAAGTTCATGCCAACCATCGCCCACCCATCCACACTGATCCTATTTTATTTCCATCATCTACCCCCAGAACCCACCCTCACCTGCACACACAGCAGGGGGAACCATTCACAGCCGCTGATTAATCCACCATCCCCACCAAGTTGTTGGAATGTGGGAGGGAACCAGAGCACCTGGACGAAACCCATGGGATAACAGAGAACCTGCAAACTGCACACGTGTACACACACACACACAGAGTGCTGGAGCTCAAGTTTCTGCAGCTGGAAGGCAGTAGTTCTACCCATCCACCCATCACCTCTCTGTCACCATTCTCACTCTCCTCTGTCTATCACCACCTCTCCCCTCACCTGGATCCACCTGTTACCCACCAGATCTAGTTCTAAAGTTCCTCCCATCTTTTTTTTATTCTGGCAATCTCCCCTTTATCTTTCAGTTGAAATGAAGGATCAGATGAAATGTTGACTGTCCATTTCCATGACTTGCTGAACTGTAGAGTCATACAGCACGGAAACAGGCCTGTGGCCCAACTGGTCCATACTGACGAATATTTCTATCTTTTCTGGTCCCGCTTGTCTGTGTTTGGCCCATATCTCCTTCCTATCTACATACCTGTCCAAGTACCTTTTAAATGTTGTTTATGTATCTGTCTCAACCACATCCTCTGGCAGCTCGTTTCATACATGGACAACCCTCTAGGTGAAAAAAATCTCCCCTCAGGCTCCTATTAAATCTCTCCCCTATCAGCCTAAACATATGCCCTCTAGTTCTCATTCCTCAGTGCTAGTGAAGACTGTGTGCATTCACTGTATATAATCTCATCCAAACTCTCTCTATAACTCAGTCCCTTAATGCCCCTGGCAACATTCTCATAAATCTCCTCTGCACTCTTTCCACCTGGACTCTGTCCAGTGTTTTGCATGTTGCTTCAGGTTCCAGTCTGTTGTGTCTGTGCCAAGAGATAGCAGACAGGCAAGTGGGACCAGAGGGATTTGTGATTTTCCAAAGATGCCAATATTATGGGAAATGCCAACACATTATTCGAGACAGGGAGGGAGAAGCCAGGAGACTGTAAGCCTGAGCCAGCTAAACATCAGCCTGAGGAGCTTTTACTGGAATTGATGTTCGGGGATGGGGTGGCTGAAAAACATGAGCTGATCTGAGCAGAGATTGGTGGACCTCTCGCATGATTTCAACAGCTCTGCTTAAAACAGAGACAGAGAGCCTGATATCACAGAAACATGGCAACAACCTCTCCTGTCACTAGCAGTGGTGCTGAGGTTGACAGGGATGAAAGCTTCAGAACTCTAGGAGTGAACATCATCGATAGTCCAACAACATAGAGATCACAGCCAAAAGAGCTCACCAGCACCTCTACTTCCTCAAGAGGCTAAAGGAATTTGACATGACCCCATTGAGCCTCATCAATTTCTGGAGATGCACCTATCCAGATGCATTACAGCCTGGTGCGGCAACTGCTCTGCCCAAGTCAATGTCAAAGTGTAGTGGACTTGTGCTTCAACCGTGCAGTGAGGTGCTTCAAGTGTTTAACTAGCCCTGCCTCTCACTGATCTTTTCCCTGCGGTCAAAATGTTTGATAGTTCAGGGCATTCATTTAAAATGAGGGAAAGTTCGAAGGAGATATGCAGGGCAAGTTTTCATTTTACACATAGAGTGGTGGATACCTGGGAATGCACTACCTATTGTTAACATGTAGGGTCGCCTGGAGCCAGTCATACAGAACAGGAACAGGCCCTTTGGCCCACAGAGTCTGTGCCGGCAATAACACACTCATTTACACTGATCCCATTCATTCCCTGCCAGAATCTACCCTTCACCAACACACAGCAGCCAATTAATCCACCAACCCTACAAGTGGTTGAGATGTGGGAGGAGACTGGAGGCCCCAGGAGACAGACACACACACACACTCAGACACAGGCAGAGGTCGGGATCAAACCCAGGTTTTTGGAGCTTTACCCACTGCGCAACATGAAGACGATGCCAAGGGAGAGGGCTTCAGGGACAAGTACATTCACTTAGCCAGTCTGACCCAAAGCTCGTGAGGGCTCTCTCGAGTACAATACAAGGCCTTGAATTAATAGAATGACTCAGCATTCACAATCCATAATTCTAAAGGTTCACACCAGAGAAGAAATTCCTGTTCAAGGTCCCTTTATTGATTCAGTGTTTGGTAGGTTTCAATGAAATCCCCCTCATTTTTCTAAACTCCAGTGAGTACAGGCCCAGAGTCATCAAATGCGGCTTTTCATTGCTGGGATCATTCTCGTGAACCCCCTCTGGACCCTCTCCAATGCCAGCACCTCCTTTTTGAGGCATGGGGCCCAAAACTGCTCACAACACTCCAAATGTCTTCTGACCAATACCTTATAAAGCTTTTCCACTTCTCCATTTCTCTGCAGCACATGAGGCCATTTGGCCCATTGAGTGTATGCTGGCTGGGGGGAGGCATGTTCTCTCTGGTTTCTTTGAGATGATGTTTGTTCCTCTCTGAACCAGCTGAACATAAAAAAAAATCTAGCTGTTGATCACACTGTTGCTCATGGGCTAATTGGCAGCTGTGTTTCCTACATCCGAGCAGTGAGACGTCAGGTCTCTGCAGCATCTGCTCCCTGCTCCAGTAAGTAATGGCTGAACTGTTCCCCCAGGAGCTCAGATTTCTGGCACCTTCAGCAAATTCCCTGTCATTTACGTCAGTGATAATAAACCCAATTCTGATGTAGTAAAGTGATGGGACCAATAAAATGAGAGGCAGGCCCTACCAGCAGATCAGTGTAAGAGACAGGAGTCACAAGATGATGTGAACAAGTCCAGCCAGGAAGATGAAACTGTCAGTGAAGGGGAACAGGTTAGGTCTTTGCTGCAGAAGAAAGCAGAGGGCTTTCAGGCCTTCCTAATGAGGGAACAGGGGTAGTTAAAGACTGAACGTCCACGGTGGAGAATAAGTGGTGAGGACCAGGAAATCGGAAGTTGTGCAGGGCAAGCAAGGTGAGGAAGGGCAAAGGAGAAGTTTGGGGCAGGTGGTCAAGAGCAAGCAGAAACAAATGGACCATAGGACAGATCCTGTTTGTGGATCATGATTGAAGTGGGAAGTGTGGAGTAGGGGTAGGATTGGGCTGGAGGCCATGGAGAGGAGATCTCCTGATGTGAGCTGCGGCAGAGCTGGAGATGGTGGCGTGGTTTTCGCTGGTTTGGTCACAGTAAAAGCAGTAAGTATAGGAGGTATCCAAAAGCTGTTGTCCAGCCTCTGCAAGGTCTCATACAAGAAGATGTCAGGTGAGTGACCAAAGTCTCCAGTTTTGAGTAAAATCCCTCATGGAGTCACAGAGCATAGAAACAGGCCCTTCAGTCCAGCCACGTCCACACTGTCATCAAGAACCCATCAGATAGAAGCTGGGGTGACACAGAAACATAACGGCTATCATAACACTACTATGGTGCCCATGACCTGGGTTCAATTCTGCCACAGTTTGGAAGTTCTCCCCATGACCGCATGGGTTTCCTCCCACATTTCAAATACATACAGGGTAGTAGATTATTTGGTCAGATGGGTGTAATTTTGCAGCATGGGCTCATTGAGCCAGAAGGACTTATTACCGTGCTGTATCTCTAAATAAATAAATAAGGCAGACAAGTGAGAGGCAACGTGCTTTGGGAGGACATGTATTGTAAATGCAGGGGCCTTAGGATCTGTACAAAACGTTGGTCAGACCACGTTTGGAGTATGGGTACAGTTCTGGTTGACAGAACATTGTTGGCCAATGAACAGAGGGAGTAGCAGGGGAGCCCAATCATTGCCAATCCGGGAACAGAAGCGGGTGGTAGTGAGGGAGGAGCGGATCATTGCCACCCTGTAACACTAGAGTCCTGATGAACGGTTTCGGCCAAAACATTCCTCTCCATAGATGCTGCCTGCCTGCCTGGCCTCATTTTGTGTGTGTTGCTTCGGAACACTAGGGGCAGGAGCGGGACAAATTATTGCATAGAAGTGAGTGCAACTGATGCCAGCTCAATCAATGCCCATTCTTGAATGGAAGAGGAAGGTATCGAAGAAGCGGGAGGGAGCAGAGGACCAATCACTACCCAGTCTTGAGCAGAAGGGGTGGTACTGAAGGTGAGTGGCAGGGGGCAAAACCAATTATTGAATCGATAGGAGACGGCATTCAAGGGGCGGGGCTACGACCTTGCCGTCTCAGGTAGGTGGGGCGTCTCCTCTAAACCAGGTAGGTGACGGGCGGATCCCGCTCTCTTAGCCAAGTAGGGCTCGACCAGATGCCTGCGGAGGGGTTTGTCCGGAGGGTGGGAGTGGGATCGGCCATGGGAGAAATGGGAGAAATGGGAGAAATGGGGGGGGGGGGGTCGGGCGCGGACGCAGGCGCAGTTCAATAGGACAGTTCTCGGAGCGGCGACGAGGAGGCGTGCCCAGGCAAGATCGGCGCCGCCGCCGAGCCCATAACGTCATCGCCCGGCGGAGGTCCAACAGTAGCGCCAGGGTGTGGTGCTCCACTGGAAGCTTCTTGCAACCTCTCTTCGCTTCCTTCCCTCCCCCGCTACTTACGATGCCCGGCAGGTTGGCATATTTCGGGTCCGCCATGCTTCTTTTCCAGTCGTTGGAGCTGAATAAGATAAATAATAAATATGGATTAAGTCTATGGGCGCGTGAATGACTTCGCCTCTTCCTTCTGCACAGCGACGACAGCAGCCGGTTCCAAAGACCGACTGCTCTCGCGCGATCTCTGGCTCCGCCCCGGGAGGTGCGTGTGACGTTGCCGCTGGCGATGCATGACGCAGGCTGGGAATTGTAGTTAGGCGTCTCCTCTCCCTGCGTTTCTCAAGCTCCAACCCAGCTTCTTGGATCAGTGACAAAGTACCAGACATCGCCGCCTAAGAAGTGTCTGGCTTTGACCCTGGCCCATAAGGCGTTGAATCAGTATCAGGTTTATCGTTACTGACTTACAGAACGTGAAAGTTGTTTTTTTCCGGCAGCAGTACTGTGCAAACTGTATTATAAAGTCAAAAAGTTGAGTTTATTGTTAAATACACAAGTACATGTGTGCACAGGTGCAATAGAAACGAACTTGCAGCAGCATCAGATATAAAACATTCAAAAGAGAGGGGGGGAAAAAACAAATTATATTCAGTCCTGATGAAGGGTTTCGGCCTGAAATGTCGTCTGTACTCTTTTTCCATAGATGCTGCCTGACCTGCTGAGTTCCCCCAGCATTTTGTGCGTGTTGCTTTGGATTTCCACCATCTGCAGATTTTCTCTTTGTGAAAACAATTTATATGCATGTTTTAGAACAAAAAAAATCCATTGTAATGCAAAGTGTATAGTGGGATCTTTGGTTCCAAATCAGAATCAGGTTTATTTCCACTAATGTGTAGTGAAATGTATTGTTTTCTGGCAGCAATACAGTGCAAGACATAGAAAAACATAGAGCACAGGAGACTAAGGGGTGACCTTACAAAGGTGTATGAAACCATAGGGTGAATGTGCAGTCTTTTCCCCAGGGTTGGGATACCAAGAATTGGATGGCACAGGTTTAAAGTGAGAGGAGAGAAATTTAATCGGGACCGGAGGGACAACTTTTTTATACAAAAGATGATATCTATGTGGAACAAACTGCCAGAAAGTGGTTGAGGCAGGTACAATAACAATTTTGAAAACACACTTGGGCATGTACATGGATTAAAAAAAGGTTTAGAGGGATATGGGCCAAACACAGGCAGATGGAGATAGTTTAGGTGGGCACCTTCCTCAGCACAGACAAGTTGGGCTAAAGGGCCTGTTCCTGTGCTGTATATAGGATGTCCCTCACAAATCCTATACGCTCATGCTTATAATTGCCTCAACTTTCTCCACCAGTGTATCCGGACACTGCAAGTGATGGGGGCAGCCCCACCTCCTCTGGGTCCGCCAGAGAAAGCAGGATCTCCCAGTGGCCACACATTTTAATTCCACTTCCCATTCTCATTCTGATATGTCTATCCACGGCCTCCTCTACTGTAAAGATGAAGCCACACTCAGGTTGGAGGAACAACACCTTATATTCCGTCTGGGTAGCCTCCAACCTGATGGCATGAACATCGATTTCTCGAACTTCTAGTAATGCCCCCTCTTCCCTATTCCCGATCCCCTTTTCCCTCTCTTACCTTATCCTGTTGCCTGCCCATTATCTCTCTCTAGTGCTCCTCCCCCCTTTTCTTTCTTCCATGGCCTTCTGTCCTTTTCTATCCGATTTCCCCTTCTCCAGTCCTGTATCTCGCCAATCAACTTCCCAGCTCTTTATTTCAACCCCCCACAACCCCCCTCCAGTTTCTTTCTCCCCTCCCCCACCTTTTAAATCTCCTCATCTTTTTTTCTCCAGTCTTTCCAAAGGGTCTCGGCCTGAAACATCGACTGTACTTTTTCCATAGATGCTGAGTTCCTCCAGCATTGTGTGTGTGTGTGTTACTTGGACCTCCAGAAGATTTTCTCTTGTTTCTGGTCTGGTCCTCATGTTGGGATTCTAAATTGGAGAAAGTACATAGTTTGTATGTGCCTGTCAGAATAAAAGACAAGGATGACAGGTTTAGGGAACCTTGGTTTTCAAGAGATATTGAGACCCTGGTTAAGAAAGAAAGGGAGGTGCATAGTAGGTATGGGCAGGCAGGAACACATGATGTACTTGAGGAGATAAGAAATGCAAGAGAACACTTAAGAAACAAATCAGGAGGGTTAAAGGAAGACATGAAATTGCTCTAGCAGACAAGGTGAAGGAGAATCCTAAGGAATTCTACAGATATGTTAAGAGCAAAAGACAAAATTGGTCCTCTGGAAGATCAGAATGGTAATCTATACATGGAGCCAAAGGAGGTGGGGGAAATCTTAAATGGATTTTTTGCATCTGTATTTACTTGGGAGACGGATGTAGAATCTATAGAAGTGAGGTGAAGCAGCAGTGAGGTCATGGGCCCTATACAGATCACAGAGGAGGAGGTATTTGCTGTCTCGAGGCAAATCAGGGTGGGTAAATCCCCAGGGCCTGACAAGGTGTTCCCTCAGAGCCTGTGGGAGGCAAGTGCAGAAATTGCAGGGGCCCTAGCAGAAATTTTTAAAGCAACACACACAAAATCTTCTGCAGATTTTCCCATGTTAAAGATATTTAAAATGTCCTTAGCCACATGAGGTGCCAGAGGACTGGACGAAAGCTAATGTTCCATTGTTTAAAAAAGACTTTAAAAATAAGCTGGAAAATTATGGGCCAGAGAGCCTGACATCAGTATTCTAAGGGACCATCTGGTAGGTATATACAGTAGGTATTTGGATAGACAGGAACTGATGAAGGATAGTCAATATGGCTTTGTGTGTGGTAAGTCGTGTCTAACCAACCTTTTCCAAGAAGGTTGCCAGGAAAGTTGATGAAGGAAAGATAGTGGATGTGGTCTACAAGGTCCCGCATGGGGGGTTGGTCAGCAAGGCTCAGTCGCTTGGCATTCAGGATTCTGTAGTAATCTGGATTAACATTGGCATTGTGGCGGAAGCCAGAGAGGGTTGCCTCTCTGACTGGAGGCCTGTGACCAGTGATCGGTGCTGGGTCCATTGATGTTTATTATTTAGAGGTACAGTGCAGAACAGGACATTATGGCCCACTGAGCTGCAGCACCCAGCAAGCCACCGATTTAACCCAAGCCTAATCATGGGGCAAATTACAATGACCTACTAACCCACTAACTGGTACATATTTGTACTGTGGGAGGAAAGCAGAGCATCCGGAGGAAACACACACAGGAAGAACATACAAATTTTCCCACAGAGGACACAGAAATTGAACTCTGAACTCTGACGTTACCATGGTGACCCACCAATATCAACCATCTGGGTGATAATTTGATAAACTGGATCAGCAAATTTGTGGATGACATCAAGAGTGGGCAGCGAGGAAGACTATCAATGCTTTCAGCGGGATCTGGACCTGCTGGAAAAATGGCAGATGGAACTTAGTGCAGATAAGTGCAGATATTTTGCACTTTGGAAGGACATATCAGGGTAGGACTCACACAGTGAACAGGAAGGCACAAAGGATTGTGATCAAACAAAAGGAATCTGAGAATACAGATACATAATTCCTTGAAAGTGGTGTCTTAGGGTTGTAAAGAGAGCTTTTGGCACATTGGCCATCTATTGAGTTGGGATGTTCTGTTGGAGAAGAATTCATGATCACTAATTTGGAGTACTTTGGGCAGTTCTGTTCATCTACCTACAGGAAAGATAGCAATAATATTGAATGGATGAAAACTGATGAACCCAAAGGAACGGCAGGGACTGATACAATTTGGCACCAGTGGCGTTACAGGAGTTGCCAATCAGCGCTAGATTTACCGTGAACAGTTCCTATCTTCCTCTACCTGGGTCAGACCCACACTGGGAGCACCGTGCACAGTTCCCACCTCCCTATCCCTGGGTCAGACCCACACCGGGGGCACCGTGCACAGTTCCCGTCTGCCTATCCCTGGGTCAGATCCACACTGGGAGCACCGTGCACAGTTCCCGTCTCCCTATCCCTGGGTCAGACCCACACCGGGAGCACCGTGCACAGTTCCCGTCTCCCTATCCCTGGGTCAGACTCACACTGGGAGCACCAAGCACAGTTCCCATCTCCCTATCCCTGGGTCAGACCCACACTGGGAGCACCGTGCACAGTTCCCATCTCCCTGTCCCTGGGTCAGACCCACACCGGGAGCACCGCGCACATTTCCCACCTCCCTATCCCTGGGTCAGACCCACACAGGGTGCACCATGTTTCATTCTTATGGACCAGCCAGGATTTCAGTGGAAACCTGTCATCACAGAGAACAGTAAGAGGCTGATCTCCTGAGGACAACCTGCAGAGATCGGTCTGAGGAATAGCTGCACAAATACAGGAGGGGTGGCGAACGAGAGGACGGTGTGGCGCTGGTGAGCAGCAAATTGGAGGAAGGCGGCTGGTGAGGGAGCTGTAACAGGACTAAAGGGAGTGAGCTATGGAGAAGTTGAGCAGATTGGAACTTTATTTTTTGGACTGAGGAGTGACAGAAAGAATTTGGACTACAAGAGCATGCTTCCCTGAAAGTGGAGGTCACAGGTGGACAGGTAGAGAATGTTTTTGGCATGCTGGTCCTCTGCAAGATGTTCTGTATATGGACTTCAGTAAGGCGTTTGAAAAAAAAACACATGGTAGGCCGCTATGGGAAGATTGCATGGGATCCAGGGAGGGCTAATTGATGGTTTGATGGTAGAAGGCAGAGGGTGATCGTGGAAGGTTGTTACTTAGACTGGAGGCGAATGGCTAGTGGTGCTCCACAGAGGTCAGTGCTGGGCCCTTTGCCGTTTGCCATCTATATCATGGAATTTAATCAGACATGGTCAGGAAGTTTGCAAATGACACTAAAATGAGTGGTGTTGTTAACAGTGAAGATGGTCATTAGGATTTACAGGGGGATCTTGATCAACTGGGTAAGTGGGCAGAGGAATGGCAAATAGTTTGATTTGGAGAAGAGTGAGACATTACATTTTGGAAAGTCAAATCCAGATAAGGACTTTCACTGTGAATGGGATAGAACAGAGGCACCTCAGAGTACAGGTACACAGTTCCCTGAATGTGGCGGTGTTGGTCGTATAGTGAAGAAGGCTTTTGACACACTGAGTATGGAAGTTGGAATGTCAAGTTGCAGTTGTATAAGATGATGGTGGGTCCACATTTAGAATATTATGATCAGTTTTGGTCGCTCTGCTTGAAAGAATGCAGAGGAGATTTATGAGGATGCTGCCAGCACTCCAGAGACTGAGTTAGGGCAGCTTGGGACTTTATTCATTGGAGTGTAGGAGACTGAGGAGTGACCTTATAAAGATGTATAAGACCATGAGGGGCATAGAGTGAATGCCCAGAGTTGGGGAATCAAGAACTGGAGAGATTTAATAGGAACTCAAGGGACAACTTTTTCACCTGTGGGTGGAACGAGCTGCCAGAGGAAGTGGTTGAGGCAGGTACATTAACAACATTTAAAAGCCACTTGGACAGGTCTATGGGTAGGAAAGGTTTTGAGGGATATGGGTCAAACGCAGACAAATTGAACTGGTTCCAATGGGAACCTTGGTCGGCAGGGAGTGGCGGGGTTGAAAGGTCTGTTTCCGTGCTGTATAACTCTATGGCACTGGACAGGCATCTAGCTCTTGCTGTGCAGCAAAGGGGGGGGGAGGGGTGCAGGAGTTGGCAACCGCCAGGCGAGGTATCTTCCCCGTTGCCAGAGCCTCGCCCTGTTTGTTTGTTGTGACTCTGTGAATGGCGGCCCGGCCAGCCTATCGGATACATCCTGGATGTCACCTACTGTTGCATCTCGCGGCAGCTCAGCCAATAGGAAGCAAAGGGAGGTGGGGCAGTCTCTATCTGCTCTCCTGAATGATGCATTGGCAGAGGAGATTGGGCTATTGTAGCAAGGGCTTGTCTAGTGCTTGTGTATATAATATAAATAATTATAAATTTATTTAATTTTATATAGCTTTGGAAGCAGAAGCTGATTGGGATTAGTTTTTTTGTATTTGCTGTCTGCATATTGCAGAGACAGCATCCTAATTTTAATCAGGTGCTGTCAATCTCAAAGGATTAATTTTCTCCTGTTGTTTGATGGAACTGAAGAGCCAAACCTGCATGATTTTCGCTTAAATAAGGATCCTGGGGTAATGCAATAAGGAGGGACTGAAATCATCCCAGCCGCTGCTTTGGATCAGGCTCTCTCATTCTCTCTCCCTCTCTGCCTCACCTCAGTTCTCTCTTCCATCTCGTTTTCCTCTTCACAACCTTATCTCCTCTTCTTACTTTTTTTCTCTCTCCTCCTCCTGTTCTTTCTCTTTATCTCATCCTTTGTTTACTTGATATCATCCTCTCCCCTCTCTCGTTATCTCTCTTCCCCTTTCTCTAATTTTCTCCACCCTTTCTCTTTCTCTCTCTCCCGTCTCTTTCTTTCTCTGCCCCCTTTATTCTCTCTCCTCCTGCCTCCTTATTTTCCTCTGCATTGGCCTGCTTCTCTCCCATCATGACGGAACTGACCCAGTGCAACATCAAGGTGATGTGCAGGTTTCGACCGCTCAACCATGCTGAGATCCTCAGGGGCGATAAATTCATCCCGAAATTTCAAAACGATGAGACAGTAGTGATCGCGGTAAGTCTAACTCCGTGTTTGTGTGCGCGCCTTTATCTGCGAGTGTCTGCGTCTCCCCGTGGCTGTATCCTCCAGCCAGGCGAAGATTGTAATTTATCATTCTAAACTGTTTTGCAATGGTAATATTACAGGTGCTTTATATCTGTATTGTTGTGATTTCAGAAGGAGATCCGTTTCACTCTCGCAGAGAATGCTTCCCTGTACTTGTTTCCCTTTTTGTGAATAGGTCCCCTCATAGGGGTGTAATGTGGAGTTATCATCCCCTGCCCCCTTGGAATTCCCGTCCCTCCAGGATGAAATACGCCCCTCTCCGCACTGCGCCTGCTTCTCCCTTTAGAATTGCCACTCCGCTTGCAATCGGTGAAACCTCGGACAAAATACACGTATTTTAAAGATACCTACGTTTGCGGATGCTGCTCTGCTGTTTTTGACCGGCAATCCATTTTGGAGATAAACGCGTAGTCAGAAATATTAACAACCTCTATCCCCAACTCCCCAACGTCGCTCTTTATTCTCCTAAATTCAGCACAGGGATCCCTGCCTAACTCTGGACAAGTGTCGGAAAATAAAGCGTATTCAACTTCCCAACTAAGTCACTAGCCACCTACGGACATTTCCCCTCAACTCGCGATTGACCAATTTCACCTTGTGTGCAGAGAGCGGTGCCGGAGAACCATCTCCTGTACCAAGGCGGATGCTTTCGTGTGCTTATAGTCACAGTGACTACGAGAAGGACGTGTCATGTCAGAGAGAGAGAAGGAGAGATGCTGTAGAATCACAGAGTCCAAATTGCAACGTCTGGAAAAAGAAAAACGCATTCATTAAGCACACATGGTTTTTGCAGTGACCGTGTCTGTGTGTATGTGTGTGTTTTAGAGAGTATTGCAATTGTATTTGCCAGCCTAGGAATACCTTGCATTTGTGTATGCATTCGCTAGTTTAAGAATAATTTGTTTATGTTTACGTAACTTACTTATGTGTTCGATAGACCAGGAATAATTTGTGATTACACTATTCATTTGCTCTGTAATTTATAGTATCTTTTTGGTTTTGCACTGCACTCTTGCTGCTGCAAATCAATAAATTTCACGACAAATCAGTTATAACCACGATTCTGATAATCTGACAATATTGTTTGTGTGTGTATGAGTGCGCGCATGTGAAAGTTTTGCATTTTAAACATAATCCCTAATCTTCCAATAATTTGTGTTAAAGTTTTGCATTTTAAATTATATTCCATAGCCTAGCAATAATGTGTATTAGAGAGTTTTGCATTTTTGTATGTATTCTCCAGCGTTAATATAACCATATAACAATTACAACACGGAAACAGGCCACCTCGGCCCTTCTAGTCCGTGCCGAACTCTTACTCTCTCTTAATTTGTGTGTGCGAGAGAGAGATTTTGCGTTTATAAATGCAAAATCTGGTGATAATCTATCTGCGTCCGCGTGTGAGAGAGGATTTTGCATTTGTAAATGCGTTCGCTAGGAATAATTTATGTGGGTGTATAGAGAATTTTGCATTTATAAATGTATTTTGCAGAGTTAGGATAATTGTGTGTGTGTGGACGGCCTTTTTCCCTCCCTTCTCTCTCCCTCTCAGGGTGACATTGTGGGTAGTCTCCGCCCTATTGCATCCCGTCTGGTGTCGCTGCACTGATTAAACCAGCCCGGCCTATAACGTACGTGCGCACTGCAGTACACGCTGGTTTACCTGCAGTGGCTTGCGACTGGCCCGCCGCCCTCAGCCCAGCGTTCATTCCCCACATCCCCGCCACTCCACGGCCGGTTTCTGGGCGTGGAGTCGGGCCGATGGGCGTGATCACGTTTGTTTTAATTCGGTCTCGCTCTGGGGAGGGGGCACAGCGAACATGGCAAGGCAGGTTTCCTCAGCCGCACTTTAGGGGTGTGCCGAGGGGCCCTTCAGCAGAAGGTTCTCCGCTCTGAGACTTCGGTACGGGGGGCGTGGCCTGATGTTCCTCCGGAGGGGCGGTGAGGAGGGAGCGCCGCGCTGCAGGAGAGGCGGTGAGGAGGAGAATGTAACGTAATCTGTATTGCCCTGTGAAAGGTTCATGGAACAATAGCTCCACCTGCCTTCTTGCGGGCACATTAAAGATCCCACAGACATTACTTTGGGTAAATACCAGGACAGCTCGTTAGGTGTCCTACTAACATCAAAAACCTCGTTACTACCACTCCGCCGTTTGTAAAGCTTTCTGTGCACAAATCACCCCGTCTGCAAAGCTGCAGGCTGCGGAGAGATGGGGACCATTTTTCCCTCGCTTTTAAAACTCCTCTTCCTGGCTGTAGCCTGGGGAATTCTGAGCACAACTTGACACATTGCATTTTCCACTCGATAGCTCTGGGGATTAGTTCGGGAGAGAGGATGCACTGAGCTTCATCTTGGGAGCACCAAAGAACACTTGGTGCCTCCATATCCTCATGTTCAACAGCAGGGTCTGTATCTCCTCCTCGCCACCGTGCTCCCTCCCTTCTCACAGCCCCTCCCACAGCACTCCCTTATTGCCACTGCTCCTGCAGAGGGACTCTCCCTCCTCACTGCCCCTACCACAGAGAGGCTCACCCTCCTTGCCGCCCCTCCAACAGCACTCCCTCATCACCACTCATCAGGCAGTGTGGTGTTCCCTTCTGAAGCTGCCCCTTCCATAGCGTGGCACTACATTCCCCCCCACCACCCCTCCTGTGATGCGCGCTCTCCCCCCGCCACCCCTCAGTGCGGTTCTCCCTCACCCATCGCCACACCCTCAGTGCACGCTCCCTCCCTCCTCACCAGTGCTCCCACCCCCACAGCACGTGCTCGCTCCCTCCCACCGCCGCTCCTCAGGCAGTCTGGTGCTCCCTCCTCACTGGTGCTCCTTCGATTTACTATCGAAGTACACATATGTCACCACATACAACCCTGAGATTCATTTTCTAATGGGCAGACTCGATAAATCTATAGAATGATAATAGAATCAATGTAAGACTGCCTAATGAGGGTGTTCAACCAGTGTGCAGAAAACAACAAATTGTGCAAAAACAAAAAGGAAGAAATACAACTAATAAATAATAAATAAGCAATAAATATCGAGATGAAGAGTCCTCAAAAGTGAGTCCATTGATTGTGGGAACATCTCAATGATGGGGCAAGTGAAGTTATCCCCTTTTGTTCAGGAGCCTGATGGTTGAGGTGTAGTAACTGTTCCTGAACCTGGTGGTGTGAATCCTGAGGCTCCTGTACCTCCTTCTTCCTGATGGCAGCAATGAGAAGAGAGCATGACCTGGGTGGTGGGAATCCCTGATGATGGATGCTGCTTTCCTACAACAGCACTTCATGTAGGTGTGCTCAACGGTGGGGGTGGGGGGTGTTGGTGGGCTTTGCTCATGACAGACTGGGCCGTATCCACTACTTTCTGTAGGATTTTCTGTTCAAGGGTATTGGTGTTTCCATACCAGGCTGTGAGGCAGCCAGTCAATATACTCTCCACTGCACATCTATAGAAGTTTGTCAACATTTCAGATGTCATGCTGATTCTCTGCAAGCTCCTTGGGAAATAGAAGTGCTGTCGTGCTTTCTTCATAATTACATTTACCTGCTGGGCCCAGGACAGGTCTCTGAAATGGTAATGCTGAGGAATTTAAAGCTGCTGACCCTCCCCACCTCTGATCCCCCAATGAGGACTGGCTCATGGACCTCTCGTTTCCTTCTCCTGAAGTCAATAAACAGCCCATTGGTCTTGCTGACATTGAGTGAGAGGTTGTTGTTATGACACCACTCAGCCAGATTTTCAATCCCCCTCCTGTATGCTGTTTCATCACCACCTTTGACTGGGCCAATGACAGTGATGTTGTCAGCAAACTTAAATATGGCATTGGAGTTGTGCTTAGTCACACAGTCATAAGTGTAAAGTGAGTAGAGCAGTCTTCTGAAACTGTACTGAGGGAGATCACATAGGAGATGTTGTTGCCAATCCGAACTGACTGAAGTCTACAAGTGAGGAAATCGAGGATCCAATTGCACAAGGAGGTGTTGAAGCCCAAGTCTTGGAGTTTATTGATTAGTTTTGAGGGGATGATGGTGTTAAATGCTGAGCTGTAATTGATAAAGAGCATCCTGATATATGCATCTTTGCTGTCCAGATGTTCCAGGGTTAAGTGAAGAGCCAGTGAGATGGCATCTGCTGTGGACCTGTTGCCCTGGTAGGCAAATTGGAGCAAATCTAAGTTGTTTCTCAGGCAGGAGTTAATATGTTTCATCACCAACCTCTCAAAACAGTTCATCACTGTGGATGTAAGTGCTACTCAGTGATAGTAATTGAGGCAGGTCACCATTTACCTCTTAGGCACTGGTATAATGGAAGCCTCTCAGCAGACTATGATCCCAGGTATCTGTGTGGACAGACAGTTGGTCTCCCCTGTCTCATTGCTGATGGGACAGGAGCTTCCCCCCTCTGCACCACAACTAATCCTTGGAATATCCATGATCCCAAAGCCCATTAGTGTAAAATAACTTGACTTCCAATGGAGAGGAGGTGAAATAAATTAAATATAAAGTAGACCATTGAGCGGCCACTGTTGCTAAGTGAAGTGAGGCAGTTCCAAGGTTATACAGTACGTCTCTGCTAATAAAATACTGCATTATATTTGAAAATACAGGCTATCTCAGAGTTTTGAAATACAATGTTGGAAAGTGTATGGTTATGCACTTTGGCAGAAGAAATAAACGGGCAGACTATTATTTAAATGGGGAGAGAATTCAAAGTTCTGAGCTGCAATGGGACTTGGGAGTCCTCGTGCAAGATACCCTTAAGGTTAACCTCCAGGTTGAGTCGGTGGTGAAGAAGACGAATGCAATGTTGGCATTCATTTCTAGAGGAATAGAGTATAGGAGCAGGGATGTGATGTTGAGGCTCTATAAGGTGCTGGTGAGACCTCACTTGGAGTACTGTGGGCAGTTTTGGTCTCCTTGTTTAAGAAAGGATGTGCTGACGTTGGAGAGGTTACAGAGAAGATTCACTAGAATGATTCCGGGAATGAGAGGGTTAACATATGAGGAACGTTTGTCCGCTCTTGGACTGTATTCCTTGGAGTTTAGAAGAATGAGGGGAGACCTCATAGAAACATTCGAATGTTAAAAGGCATGGACAGAGTGGATGTGGCAAAGTTGTTTCCCATGATGGGGGAGTCTAGTACGAGAGGGCATGACTTAAGGTTTGAAGGGCGCCCATTCAGAACAGAAATGTGAAGAAATTTTTTTTTAGCCAGAGGGTGGTGAATCTCTGGAATTTGTTGCCACGGGTGGCAGTGGAGGCCAAGTCATTGGGTGTATTTAAGGCAGAGATTGATAGGTATCTGAGTAGCCAGGACATCAAAGTTATGGTGAGAAGTCGGGGGAGTGGGACTAAATGGGAGAATAGATCAGCTCATGATAAAATGGCGGAGCAGACTCGATGGGTCTTATGGTCTTAAATCCATCTCTCGGATCGGTCCTTCTCTCTCAGTGGTATGTATTAATTCGGCAGAGAAACAGGCCCTTCAGCCCCCATGTCTGTGCTGCCCACCAAGTACGAACTTCTTCAAAGACGTTACGAGGGTGATTGATGAAGATAGAGCTGTGGGTGTTGTTGACATGGATTTTAGTAAACTGCTTGACAAGGTCTCCTATGGTAGGCTCATCCAGAAAATTAAGATGCATGGGGTCCACAGTGACATCACCATTTGGACTCAAAACCGGCTTGTCCATGGAAGATAGAGGGTAGTGGCCAATGGCTGGAGGTCCATGACTGTAGGGAGCTGCACTGGGACCTCTGTTTTGTGGTGTATATAAATGACTTGGATGAAAATGTAGCTGCGTGGCTCAGTTAGCTGGAATTGGTTTATTATTGTCATATGTACAGTGAAAAGGTTGCCTTCCATACTGTTCCTACAGATCAGATCATTATACAGTACATCGAGGTAGAACAAGGTAAAACGATTTAAAAAAAAAAGCAGGATGAAGTGTCACAGTTATAGAGAAAGTGCAGTGCAGGTAATCAATAAGGTGGAAGGGTCAGAACGAGTTAGAATGTGAGGTCAAGAGTTTGTGCTTCTCCTGCCCCCCCCCTTCTTATTCTGGCTTCTGCCCCCTTCCTTCCCAGTCTTAATGAAGGGTATCGGCCCGAAACATCAACTACTTAATCCCCTCCATCGATGCTGCCAGACCTGCTGAGTTGCTCCCGCATTTTGTGTGCATTACTCAAGGATTCCAGCATCTCCAGAATCTCTTGTGTTTACAATACTCCATGCAGCCTTATCAACATCTTGTACAGCTGTAACATAACATCTCAGCTCCTGTACTCACTGACCTCGTCTTCAGGGAACTGAGGATGGCGGGGGGGGAGGTGAATTTGTACTGCTAATTGCTCTGCCGTGGTCTGGAATGGATCTAGCTAGCTGAGTAGCATGATTTTTTTTAATTCTAAGTAAAGCCAAGGAGCCTCCTGTTCTTCTCTAACAGTACAAGAGGTTGAATAATCTCCTATCCCTTTGTAACGGGATCAATGGACTCAACAGCACTGCTGTGATACCAAGTGCATCTGTACTAGAGTCCTAACCTGAATTTAGACATGAAGTCTTATCAATTATAAATATCTGCTAGTACCCTCACTGTAGGGAGATGATGCTGCATCTATTTTACTTTCACAGACTAAGGTACTTATCTATTTTAGTCTCTTTTCCGAGGGGGTTTAGCTGAAACATCACCATTTCAAGCCATGTACCCTCCCGTCTCCCAACCAAGGAGATACACGCAGCTAATAAAACAGACTACTCACAGCACATTTTATTTTGAGGAGTAAATTCTGACAGGGATTGTAATTTTCCAAAACACAAGTACAGTCTTGCAAACTAGGGGAAAAAAAATTGAGTTACAGATAAACAAATCATTGAAGGAAGGCTCTGGGGAAGAGATCCTTCCCAGAACAAGGCTCTGTCCCTGTAGCTCCTAACTCCACACTACCTTTTAATATTTTAAATCAATCATCTTGTAATGACCTCACTTGAAAGCAGTTTCAAAACTGCGTCAATGAGTTTGATTGAATGCATATCTGGACAAGGTTAACGTGCACGATGTTACTTATGTCCCCTGATCAGATCACAGACTTCATCAGGACAATATGGACATTATTGTTCATCAGAATCAGATTTATTATCGCTGACTTATCGAACATAGAAATTTACAGCACATTACAGGCCCTTCGGCCCACAATGTTGTGCCGACTTATGATGTGAATTTTTTGTTTTGCTGCAACAGTACAGTGCAAAGAAATAAAAATAGTATAAATTACAAAATTAAATAGAAGGTAGTGTTCGTGGGTTCATGAACCATTCAGAAGTCTGAAGGCGGAGGGAAAGGAGCTGTTCTTGAATCATTGAGTGTGTGTCTTCTGGTTCCTGTACCTCGTCCCTGGCGGTAGTATTGAGAAGAGGGCATGTCGCAGATGGTGAGGGTCCTCAGTGATGGATGCCACTTTCTTGAGGTATCACCTCCTGAAGATGCCCTCGATGGTGGGGAGGGTTGTTCCCATGATGTAGCTGACTGAGTTTACAACCCTCTGCG
This sequence comes from Mobula birostris, assembly GCF_030028105.1. Taxonomy (NCBI): domain Eukaryota; kingdom Metazoa; phylum Chordata; class Chondrichthyes; order Myliobatiformes; family Myliobatidae; genus Mobula; species Mobula birostris. The sequence goes on from NC_092402.1 coordinate 52,331,072, forward strand.
ATCCTGTGCATTGGAGCCTCCACACACAGTCTGAATGCTCTCCACCATCCGTGTAGAAGTTTGCTAGTGCCTTTGGTGACATACCCAACCTTCTGAAACTCCTAACAAAGTACAGCCTTCTTTGTGTTGGGCCCAGGATAGATCCTCAGATATGTTGACACACAGGAACTTGAAACTGCTCACCCTTTCCACTGCTGATCACTCGATGAGGACTGGTGTGTTCTCCCAACTTCCCCTTATTGATATCCACAGTCAATTCCTTGGTCTTGTTGACACTGGGTGTGAGATTGTTGTGATACCACTCAACCAGCTGATCTATCTCACTCCTGTATGCCTCCTCATCACCATCTGAGATCTCTTGATTAGGTCAAAAGGATGAGCAAAGGATACTAGGTTGGAAGTTAAATTATATAATGATCACTAAAGACACAAATTTCCAGAGAGGCTCCAATGCCCAGGATTGCAAGAGGCTGCAGAGGGTTATAAACTCAGCCAGCTCCATCACGGGCACAGCCCTCCCCTTCACTGAGGACTTCTGCAAGAGGTGATTGCTAAGGACCCTCACCATTAGGGATATGCTCATTTCCCATCACTATCATCAGGGAGGAGGTACAGGAGTTTGAAGACACACACTCAACGATTCAGGAGCAGCTTCATCCACTCTAGTCATCAGATTTCTAAATGGTCCATGAATGCTACTTTGTTATTACATTTTTATTGAACTATTTGCTTACTTTTAGAACTGGAATTACTTTATTATTTTCACCTGTACCCAGGTGAAGTGAAAAGTTTGTCTTCTATACTGTTCAGTGAACCATCTAATTGGCCTATCAGAGTTCTCTTTGGGGACTAGTTGACTTGATCAGCATTTCTGATCTGGCTATTGTTCACGATTGCTCTTAATAAACAAAACGGATCATTACACAGTGCATCGAGGTAGAACAAGGTAAAACAATAACAGACTGCAGAATAAATTGTAACAGCTACAGGGAAAGTGCAATGCAGTCAGACAATAAGGTGTAAGTTCAAAATGACGTAGATTGTAAGGTCAAGAGTCCAACTTGTGCCAGAGAACAATTTAATAGTCTTATAACAACGGGGCAGAAGTTGCCCTTGAGCCTGGTGGAATGTGCTTTCAGGCTTTTGTAATGTCCAGGGCGGGTGGGGTCTTTGATTATTCTGGCTGCTTTACTGATGCAGTGAGAAGTTTAGGCAGAGTCCATGGAGGGGAGGCTGGCTTCTGTGACATAATTTGTAGAATTTTTTTTATCTTTAACTATACTGCTGCTCAAAACAACAGCTTGCACATCACGTAAATCAGTGATAATAAACGTGATTCCAATTCATCTTGAACCTTGGACAGTTTCATCTGCTGTGCTAAAAAGGAAAGGATAGAAATAAGTATCCTGGGCTTGGGCACTGAACATCCATTACAGCACCTCCTGTGCTAGGGAGCAGCAGAACCACCCGTCCCTGTTTCTGCTGTACCCAGTGAACCCTTTTCCCTTCTCAAACCGAGTAAATACAGGAACCTCAAAGCAGATCTCATCTCCATGAGCTTTCAGCTTCAAATAGCGATGGGCTCATTTTTGGATTAAGTATGGATTTAATATCTGCTGACCCCCCCCTCCCCATGTTATTGAATTTGATGGAAATCTGCGTCTGCATTCATCAACAGGAGGCAGTGTGTTTGTCTCCAATATTATTTATACCATGGCACAATGGCTCAGCTGGTAGAGCTGCTGCCTCACAACCCCAGAGACCCAGGTTCAATCCTGATCTGTGGTGCTGCCTCTTTGCATGTGTGTGTGCGGAATGGGCATATAAATTGGTTTATTATATCACTTGTACCGCAGTACAGGGAAAAACTTTGGTTTTGCTTGCCACTCATACAGATCGTTTCATTGCAACAGTCAAGGTAGTGCAAGGTAAAACGACAACAGAGTGCAGAACAAAGTGTCACAGTTACAGAGACAGTGCAGTGCAGGCAGACAATAAGGTGCAAAGTCATAATGAGGTAGATTATGAGATCCTATCGTAGTAGGGAACCGTTTAATAGACTGATAACAGTGGGGTAGAATCTGTCCTTGAGTCTGGTGCTGTGTGCTTTCAGGCTTTTGTATCTTCTGCCCGATGGGAGAGGGGGAGAAGAGAGAATGTCTGGGTTGGGTGGGGTCTTTGGTGACGTTGGCAGCTTTACTGAGACAGTGAGAAGTGCAGACAGAGTCCATGGAGGGGAGGCTGGTTTCTGTGATGTGCTGAGCTGTGTCCACAACTCTCTGCGGTTTCTTGTGGTCACAGGCAGAGCAGTTGCTGTGATGCTGTAAGGAGAGGTTACACAAACTTGGTTTGTTTTCTCTGGAGTGTCAGAGGCTTAGGGAAGACCCGTTAGGAGTTTATAAGACTATGAGAGGCACAAATGGAGTAGACAGCCAGAATCTTACCCCAGGGTAGAAATGTCTAATACCAAAGGACATCCATTTAAGGTGAGAAGGGGTAAGTTCAAAGGGTAAGTATTTTTACCCAGAGAGTGTTTGGTGCCAGGAATGGGTCTTAAAGCAGATACAATAGAGGTGTTTGAGATGTTCTTAGACAGACACATGGATGTGCAGGGAATGCAGGTATGTGGACATTGTGTAGGCAGAAGGGTTTAGTTTAGATGGACATAATTATGAATTTAAATAGTTCAGCACATCATGCTGAGCTGAAGGGCCTGTTCATATGCTGTACCATTCTATGTTCTACGCTAACCATGTGGGCTGTGGTGCTTCGAGGAAGTCGTGGTCAATGTGTCTCCTTTGAACATGAAGGGCAGTCTGTGTCTCTGTCACACCTCTGTGAAGTAGTCACCCTCCCTCCTTTATCCCTCTTCTCTCTCTTCCCGGTCTACCCATCCTTCATTACCCCTCCTCCACCCTCTCCATCAGCCCATTGCCCACACACCCTACTGTTCTCCTCTACCCTTGCCACCCCCCTCCCTCAGTTCCATGCTCCACCCTCCACTCCAATCACATTCCACCATCTGCAGTCTTGAGTCACCTCAACCATTCATCTTGCACGCCCACTGTTGCTGTTCTCACTCGCTGTCCTCCTCACCTGGATCCACCCGCCAGCCCTTACTCCACCTTTTTATGCCAGCATCTCCCTTTCAGTTCAGGTAACGGGTCTCGACCCGAAACATTGGCTGCCCTCTCCCCTCCTGACCCGCTGGGTTCCTCCAGCATTTTGTTTGTTTCCCTCCCACCCATCCCCTGGAAGCACCAAGGTCATGACTTAAATTGAGAAGAGACACAACCACCGTTTTCATTCCAAGGATCTTATTGAAACATCTCAGAACATGAGGGCACAGAACAAGGGAGGTGTTTCCACCAGTGGGAGAGTCTTGAAAGATGAGAAACAGTTACAAGATTGGGTATGCAGTCGTTGAAAACTAAGGGGTGCAGGGAGTCATAAATCCAATCAGCATGGAGACAGGCCCTTCTGTCCAACATCCATGCCCACCAAGGTGACCATTTGCCTGAATTTTCACCCTTATTCCTCTTGACCATTCCCATCCACAAGCTTGTTCATGTATTTTAAACATCATCATTGTATCCACGCCTACCACTTCTTTTGGCAGCTCGTTCCATTTACCCACCAACATCTGTGTGAAAAAGCTGCCCCTCCAGTTCTCTCCCTTCTCACCTTAAGACTTTGCCCTCTTGTTTCAAACTCCCCTACCTTCAGAAAAAGACTGTTTACATTCACTCTATCTATGCCTCTCTATAAAAACACTCCCTCAGCCGCCTATTTTCCAAGGAATAAAGTCCTAACCAGCCTAACCTTTCCCTATAACTTACTCTCTTGAATCCGGACAATATTCTCATAAACTTCCTCTGCACTCTTTGCAACTTCATGGCATCTTTCCTACAGCGGGGTGACCAAAACCAAACACAATAGTTCAGCAGTGGTCTCACCAACATCTTGTACAACAGCCCCATAACATCCCAACTCCTGTACTCCATGCCCAGACTGGTGAGGGCCAGAGTCCAAGGGCGTTCTTCATCAGCCTGTCTACCTGCAACTCCACTTTGAGGGAGTCACAGGAGGGTGGGGAATCTCTGGAATTCTCTGCAGTGGAGAGACCTGGGGAGATTTAAACGGGAGGGAGATAAATGTTTGAAGATTGGGAGTTGTACAGAAGAGGAGTTTGAGTCCTGAGGTAGAGCAACCATTGAGAGGCGGGACAGGTCTGAGGGGCTGAGTGGCCTACTTCTGCTCTTGTTTCCTCATGTTTGTTGGTGGCAGTGGTGGAGTCAGAGACCTTAATCCAGTTTTAACCAGCCTCTGGGTGACCTGCAACACTGCGGAACGGGAGAAGGAAGTCAACCCAAAGTCCGTTTCTGGCTAGACCAGAATTAGAATCAGGTTTATTGTCACTGACACACTGTAGGTTGTGTAATTTATTGTTTTTGTGGCAGCAGTACAGTAGCAAGACATAAATCTACAAGTTACAATAAAAATACACATAGTGCAAAAGAGGAATAATGAGGCGGTGTTCATGGGTTTGTGAGCAGTTCAGAAATCTGAAGATGGAGGAGAAGAGGTTGTTCCTGAATCATTGAGTGTGGGTCTTCAGGCTCCCGTACCTCCTCCACGATGGTAGTAACGAGAAGAGGGCATGTCCCAGATGGTGAGGGTCTTCAGTGATGGATGCCACCTTGAGGCACTGCCTCTGGAAGTTGTCCTCAATGGTGTTGTTCTTGTGGCCACAACGGAGTGAATGGTCTCTCCTGGATCTCAAATAGCGGACCCAGTGTAGGTTGTTGTGGGACCCTCCCGGACTCATCCTCCCATTCTGAGTACTTGTCCCTCAGCCCTTCTGATTCATTGTGACAGCACAGGTGGATGAGGTGGTGAAGGATGTATTGTACATGGTTACTTGCCTTCATTAGGATAGGGGTAGGTACAGTACTGTGCAAAACTGCATCAGTTCTCCTAGGTACACTGTCATGCAGTTTTATAAATATTGAAAAAACAATAGGTAGGTTATTCCAAGCTTCTTGGAGAACTTGCCACAGTTTTTCTGCAGACTTTGGCTGCCTTGCTTGCTTCTGTCTCTCCAGGTAATCCCAGACAACCTCGAAGTTGAGATCAGGGCTTTGTGGAGGCTTGTGTTCCAGTGGTTTCTGCAAATTCAGAGCTGATCGCAGCACTGGGCTTCTTCCGATTTAGAAGAGACGTCAGTTTGATGTATCTCTCATCTGCTGCAGTCAGTTTCTGTGGCTGACCACTTCGACTCTGGTCTTCAACCTTGCCAGTTTCTTTGTGCTTCTTCAGAAGAGACTGGACAGCACATCTTGACACTCCTGTCTGCCACAAAATTTCCGCTTCAGAGAGACCTTGCTAATGCAGGATGACCATTTGTGTCTTGCTGCTATACTCACTCTTGCCACAGTGTAAGAATTGATTATTTGAATGTTAAAGTGTCAGATCTGCCACAGATTCATCTTTTAGTCTGGTTGCCCTTCTCCCAGTTTGATTCCTTCTACACCCGTTTCTGTTTCATTTAATCAGTTTAGTTCATTCAACTCATTATGTTATTGATCTGTTTGTCATCTTTGTTTAATCATGCACTGGGGATCTGAGATGGGAATTTTTCCCCCCAGATGGGATTGGGGGGGCATGTGGGTTGGAATCTGGAATGAATTGTCTGAGTAGGTGGTGGTGATAGAGACTCTCACAACCTTGGAAAATTATCTGGCAGAGAAGTTAAGGAATGAGTGTTGGTCTGTAGAAAGTTGTGGACACAGCTCAGCACATCACAGAAACCAGCCTCCCCTCCATGGAATCTGTCTACACTTCTCACTGCTCAGTGAAGCAGCCAGAATAATCAAAGACCCCACCCCCACCGGACATCCTCTCTTCTCCCCTCTCCCATCGGGCAGAAGATACAAAAGCCTGAAAGCTCACACCACCAGGCTCAAGGACAGATTCTACCCCATTGTAATCAGACTATTGAACGGTCCTCTCGTATGATCAGACGGACTTTCAACCTCTCATTCTACCTCATCATGGTCTTCGCACCTTACTGTCTGTCTACACTGCACTTTCTCTGTAACTGTGACACTGTATTCTGCATTCTGTTATTGTTTTCCCTTGTTCTACCTCAATGCACTGTGCAATGATCTGATCTGAATGAACAGTGTGCAAGGCAAGCATTTCACCGTAGCTCAGTATGTGTGACAGTAATAAAAGGCAGGAACTCCCAGTAGCACCCATTTCAGTTTGACTCCTCATTGCCATTCTGACATGTCTGTCCATGGCCTCCCTTACTGCCGTGATGAGGCCATACTCAGGGGATGTGTGGGAGGCTTGGAGGGAGGGGGAGTGTGAGACAGGCTGGAAGAGACACCTCATATTCTGTCTGAGTAGCCTCCAATCTGATGACGTGAACATTGATTTCTCTAACTTCCGGTAATTTCTCCTCCTTCCCTTTCTCCCTTTTTCCATTCCCCATTCTGGTTACCCTCTCACCCCTTCTCTGCTCCTCACCTATCCATCACATCCCTTTGGTTCCTATCCTCCTCTACTTTCTTTCATGGTCCACTGTCCTCTCCTGTCTGATTCTTCTTCAGCCCTTTATCTCTTCCAACTATCCCCTCTCAGCTTCTTAGTTCATCCCCTGTTCCCCGCCCACCTACCTTCCCCCTTAGCTGGTCTCACCTGTTACCTGCCAGCTTATACTCTTTCACCCCCCCACCTTATTCTGACTTCTGTCCCTTTCCAGTCCCGATGAAGGCTCTCGACTCAAAATGTTGACTATTTATTCCTCTCCATAGATCCTGCCTGACCTGCTGAGTTTCTCCAGCATTTCATGTGTTAATAAACCATTTACAATGGGATTGGTGAAGATGGGTGCTGGATGGTCAGCATAGACATGGTGGGCCAAATGGCCTATTTGTTTACTGTGTAACACATGCTCATGAGCCACTTTTCCATCCAGGTCAATAATTTGCCTTCAAGTCCATCAGCATCCTCATTCAGTGAGGGTATTGATCATCACCCACCAGACACCATGACTCCCAAAGGTCTGGTTGCTGCCTCACGTCTGTTGAGTCCCCTCTCTATCTCCTCTCTTGCAGGGCAAGCCGTACGTCTTCGACCGGGTGTTCCCAACCAACACCAGCCAGGATCAAGTCTACAACGCCTGTGCCAAGCAGATTGTGCGAGGTGTGAACTGGTCTCGCAGGTGGACATCTTGGGGAGGGTTAATGGCCGTTAGCAGGACCAAGTTTAATTCAGCACAGAGGTTGACACAGACATTGTGCAAAAGGGCCTATTGCTATTTTACTCTGTTCTGTGTGTGTGAGAGAGAGAGTGAGAAAGAGAGAGGAAGGAAGGAAGGAGCTGGGACAGAAGAGGAGGCAGGGCCTGAGGTAGATCAGCCATGATCATATTGAGAGGTAGGACAGGGTAGATGGGTCAAGTGGCCTTCTGTGGCTCCTATTTCTATGTACAGTACTTATGTTCACTTCAGTAACCAGGCAGACAGAGAGAGAGAGAGAGATCTGGGCAAGAGATGGATTAAGAAAGAATAAACTCAGGAGATTCTGCCGATGCTGTAAACCTTGAACAACACACACAAAATGCTGGAGGGATCTAGCAGGGCATGATCTATGGAGGAAAATAAACAGTCAACCTTTTGGGTCGAGACCCTCTTGATTAAGAAAGAATGCAAGGGAGAGAAAGATTATATGAAAGAGAGAAAGAGTAAATGTACCTTAGTAAGAAAGAGGGAAGTCTGTGTATGTGTGTGTGAGACAGAGGGAGAGAGAGAAAAAAGAAGGGAGCCCAAGGGACAGTTGGGGAGTGTACTGTAGGTGTGTGAGTGAAAGAGTGAAAGACAGAGCACGGGTATGAGGGAGGCTTGAGAGAGTGAGAAGGAATGCAAGCGAGGTTGCTCGTACAAGTGAGACTGCAGGAAGGCAGGAGAAGCTGCAGTGGACAGAGGGTGGATTAAACAGAGTACAAGGGAGAGGGTTTGCAAGAGATAGAGTGTTGGCAGGAAAGCTATAGAGAGACTATAGCGTGAGAGAGACTGGGGAGAGAGGGGGAGCGTGAGAGACTGGGGAGAGAGGGGGGGAGCATGAGAGAGACTGGGGAGAGAGGGGGAGCGTGAGAGAGACTGGGAGGGAATGAATAGGACAGAATGAAGGTTTGCATGGGAGTGGGAGAAGAGTGAGGGAAACGGGGGGAGAGAGAGAGAGAGATGTGCTGGATAGGTTGGCAATAAACAACTCTGAGAGAATGAGTGTGAGGGTCATGGTCTTTTTCCCAGGACAGTGAGTCGAGAGCACAAGTTTAAGGTGAGAAGAGAAAGATTTAAATAGCACCCAAGGGGGCATCTTTTTCACACAGAGGGTGGTTGGTATATGGAACTAAAAAGTGGTAGAAGTGTACTGTTACAATGTTTAAACAAAGCACTTGGATAGCTATGTGGGTAGGGTAAGTTTAGAGGGCCGTGGGGAGAATGGTGCTCCCTCCTCACTGCTCCTCCCGCAACGTGGCACTCCCCCCTCACCGCCCCTCTCACAGCGCTGCTCCCCCCCACCGCCCCTCTCACAGCGCTGCTCCCCCCTCATCGCCCCTCCCACAGTGCTGCTCCCCCCTCACCGCCCCTCCACAGTGCTGCTCCCCCCTCACCGCCCCTCCACAGTGCTGCTCCCCCTCACCGCCCCTCCCACAGTGCTGCTCCCCCTCACCGCCCCCCCCACAGTGCTGCTCCCCCTCACCGCCCCTCTCACAGCGCTGCTCCCCCCCACCGCCCCTCTCACAGCGCTGCTCCCCCCCCACCGCCCCTCTCACAGCGCTGCTCCCCCCTCATCGCCCCTCCCACAGTGCTGCTCCCCCCTCACTGCCCCTCCACAGTGCTGCTCCCCCTCACCGCCCCTCCCACAGTGCTGCTCCCCCTCACCGCCCCCCCACAGTGCTGCTCCCCCTCACCGCCCCCCCACAGTGCTGCTCCCCCCTCACCGCCCCTCTCACAGTGCTGCTCCTCCTCACCGCCCCTCTCACGTGCTGCTCCTCCTCACTGCCCCCCCCACAGTGCTGCTCCCCCTCACCGCCCCTCACAGTGCTGCTCCCCCTCACCGCCCCTCACAGTGCTGCTCCCCCCTCACTGCCCCTCACAGTGCTGCTCCCCCCTCACCGCCCCTCTCACAGTGCTGCTCCCCCCTCACCGCCCCTCTCACAGTGCTGCTCCCCCCTCACCGCCCCTCTCACAGTGCTGCTCCCCCCTCACCGCCCCTCTCACAGTGCTGCTCCCCTCACCGCCCCTCTCACGTGCTGCTCCTCCTCACTGCCTCCCCACAGTGCTGCTCCTCCCTCACTGCCCCTCTCACGTGCTGCTCCTCCTCACCTCCCCCCCCCCCCACAGTGCTGCTCCCCCTCACCGCCCCTCTCACAGTGCTGCTCCCCCTCACCGCCCCTCTCACAGTGCTGCTCCCCCTCACTGCCCCTCTCACGTGCTGCTCCCCCTCACCGCCCCTCCCATAAGACATAGGAGCAGAATTAGGCCGTTTGGCCCATCAGGTCTGCTCCACCATTCCATCATGACCCAATTTATTATCTCTCTCAACCCCATTCTCTACCTTCTCTCTGTAACCTTCGATGCCCTGACTAACCAAGAACCTATTAGCCTCAGCTTTAACTATACTCAATGACTCGGCCTCCACACCTGCCGTGGCAATAGAGGATTTGCCACCCTCTGTGCCATCTTGTCCTAGACTCCCCACTACAGGAAACATCCCCTCCACATCCACTCTATTAAGGCCTTTCAATATTCAATAGTTTTTAATGAGATTTGCCCTCACTCTTCTAAACTCCATTGAGAACAGGCCCAGAGCCATCAAGGCTCCTCAGATGTTAACCCTTTCATTCCTGAAATCATTCTCGTGAACCCCCTCTGGACCCTCTCCAATGGCAGCACATCTTTTCTTAGATAAAGGACCCAAAACTGTTCACAATACTCCCAGTGCAGTCTGTCCAATACTTTATAAAGTCTCAACATTACATCCTTGCTTTTCTATTCTAGTCGTATCAAAATAAATGCTAACATTGCCACTGACTCAACCTGCAAGTTAACCTTTAGGAATTCTGCATGAGATCTCCCAAGTCCCTACACATCTTGGATTTTTGAATTTTCTCTCCATTTAGAAAATAGTCTATGACTTTATTTCTTCTACTAAAGTGCATGACCATACACTTCCTTACACTGTATTCCATCTTCCGCTTCTTTACCCACTCTCCTAATCTGTCCAAGTCCTTCTGCAGACACCCTGCTTCCTCAACACTATGTGTCCTTCCACCTTTCTTCGTATCATCTGCAAATATCCCACACTCTGGCTACTGTTTGGAGGCCTGCATATAATTCCCATCAAGGTCTTTTTCCCTTGCAGTTTCTTAACTCTACCCACAAGGATTCTACATCTTCCAATCCTATGCCACTTCTTTCTAAGGATTTGATTTCACTTTACCAACAGAGTCACCCACCCCCTCTGCCTACCTGCCTGTACTTTCAACACAATGTGTATCCTTGGATGTTAAGCTCCCAACTATAATCTTCCCTCAGCCATGACTCAGTGATGCTCACAGTGTCATACCTGCTGATCTCTAACTGCACTACAAATTCATCTACCTCATTCTGTATACTGCATGCATTCATACTGTGGACAGCACCTCCAGTCCTGTATTCATCACCCTTTTTGATTTTTACCTTTTAACTCATCCCACTGACTGCAATTTTGCCCCATCATCTGCCTGTCCTTCCTCACAGTCCCACTACACACTGCATCTGCCAACTGCCCCATCCTCAGCCCGATCACTCTGGTTCCCACCCCCCCTGCAAAATTAGTTTAAACACTCCCCAACAACTCTAGCAAACCTGCCTGCAAGGATACTGGTCCACCTCAGGTTCAGGTGTAAACCATCCCCTTTGTACAGGTCATATATTCCCCAGATGAGATCCCAGGGGTCCAGAAATCTGAAACCCTGCCCTCCCCTGCACCAATTCCTCAGCCACGCATTCAGCTGCCAAATCATCCTTTTCTTAACCTCACTGGTGCATGGCACAGGCACCAATCCAGAGATTACTACCCTTGAGGTCCTGCTTTCCAACTTTCCGCCTAATTCCTTATATTCTTTCTTCAGGACCTCCTCCCTTTCCCTACCTATGCCATTGATGCTAGTATGTACCAAGATGTCCAGAGACCTGGTCATTTGCCCCAACAGTATCAAAAACGGTTATACTTATTACTGAGGGGAACGGCCACAGGAGTACTTTGCACTGGCTGCCTATTCCCTTTCCCTCTCCTGACAGTCATCCAGCTACCTGTCTCCTGCAACTTTGACTACCTCCCGGTAACTCCGCTCTATCACTTCTTCAGTCTCCTGTACGAGCTGAAGGTCATCGAGCTGCAGTTCCACTTCCTTAACACGGTCTCCGAGGAGCTGTAGCTCGATACACTTGGTGCAGATGTAGCTGTCAGGGAGACCAGAGGCCCTACTCATTACTCCCACCTCACCGTCCCTCCCACAGCATGGCACTCCCTCCCACAGTGTGGTTTACCCTCCTTACCTCCTCTCCTACAGCCTGGCTCTCCCTCAGGGCAGACTAGCCGATGAGTTTGGCAAGAGAGTTTCACCAACACTTTTCTCCTTCCCGTTACAGATGTGTTGGCAGGATACAACGGTACCATTTTTGCCTACGGACAGACCTCGTCTGGGAAGACGCACACCATGGAGGTAAGCTGGAAAGTTCCTGGAGTCCACCACCCCCTGGTGCCTGGTGAACTGGTAGGGGCAGACTTCCCCTGGTCTAACATCTCATCCAAGTCACCATTCCTGAGAGGGAGGTAGACAAGAATGTGTGAGAAAAGGCGCAGGGGTGAGAAGGAATTTAGGAATACATTAAACATAGCAGTGTCCCAGAGTGAGTAGATCAGATGGGCCACTCTCCCTCGACAGAGGAGGGGAGACAGAACTATAAAGAGTAAACACAGGAGACGGCAGACCCTGGAATGGTGAGCAACACACTATCTGTTGGAGGAACTCAGCGGGTCGAGCAGTGTCGGGAGGGAAGAGGAACAGTCGACGTTTCAGGTCGAGACCCAGCAGTGGAATGGGATCGTGTAACTCAGTGGCAGACTTTAAAGAAGGTAGAAGGGCAAAAGGGGAGAGGGGTACATCTGGAGCTCAGAGTCACAGGGTAATACAGCAGGGAAACGGGCCCTTCAGCCCATCAGATCCATGCCAGCCACAGCATCCTCCCTGCTTGTCCCAGTTGCCTGCATTCGGCCCATAACACTCCATGTACCTGTCCTAGTGCCTCTTAAATTTTGCAGTTGTATCAGCTTTGACCACTTCCTCTGGCTGCTCATTCCAACTACTCATCACCCTCTGTGTAAAGAAGGTCTTAGGTCTCTTTTAAATCTCTCCCTTCTTAAATTCATAGATTCATAGAGAACCACAGCACAAAAAACATTTGGCCCAACTAGTCCATGCTGAACTGGTAATCTGCCTTGTCCCACTGACCTGCACCGGGACCATATCCGTCCACACCTTCCCATCCATGTACCTGTCCAAACTTCTCTTAAATGTCACAATTGAACCCGCTTCCACCACTTGCACTGGCAGCTCATTCCACACTCTCACAACCTTCTGAGTGAAGAAGTTCCCCCTCATGTTCCCCTTAAATATTTCACCATCCGTCTCACCCAACCTGAGTAGAAAAAGCCTGCTTACATTTACCCTATCTATACTCCTCATAATTTTGATCTATACTCCTCAAAATTAAATATTTTGGACAGCGAGGAGTTTGTTGTGGGATCTGGACCAGCTGGAAAAATGGGATGGAAAATGGCGGATGTAATTTAATGCAGAAAGTGCGAGGTGTTGCACAGAGCCAGACTCGGTGCCAGATACCTGACTGCTGAGGCTTTCCTCTGTTAAGTCATCCCCACCACCCCAACAACAGTATCCAAAACAATATACGTCATTGAGCGGAACGGCCACAGGGGTACCCTGCCCTGGCTGTTCATACCTTTTTCTCACCTGACAGTCGTCCAAGTACCTATGTTCTGCTTGCTTTTTAAATCTCGTGCTCACTCACCATAAGCAACGGCTTGTGCAATTTCAATCTCCCCAACCCTGACCATCCACTTTATTCGTGCCCCTCATGGTTTTATAAATACCTCTGAGTTCATCTCTCATTCTCCTACAATCCAAGGAATAAAGATCTAGCCTGGCCAACCTCTCCCGATAACTCAGGCGCTCTGGTCCAGAAGTGGTCCCTTTTCTGCACCCTGTCCAGTTTGACAATGCCTTTCCTAAAATAGGGTGACCAAACTGTCCCCAACACTCCAAGTAAGCTGTGTATTTGTACTCCAAAGTCCCTCTGTTCCACAACACTTGTCAGTGCCCTGCCATTTACTGTATACGTCTGAATGTCCAAAATCCATCATCTCACACTTAGCCAAGTTGAAGTCCTTTTGCCATTCCACCTCTGTTGAGTGGGAGGAGTTCGGGATAGGCTGTCCCCAATGAGGTGGGCCAAACAGTTCCCTCCTGCACTGTGGATTACCAGTGCCACTGTGAATGCCCTCTAACTGCCTTTGTCTTGCAGGGTTCTTTGCACGACACACACTTGATGGGCATCATACCCAGGATCGCGCATGACATCTTCAACCATATATATGCCATGGACGAGAACCTCGAGTTTCACATAAAGGTAGGACATATGGGATTCATCGGGGATGGATCTGGGGAAACGGGAACATAAGGAAACAGGAGCAAGAGTCGTTTGCTTTCCCCCTAAATCACTGCTGCTCATAATTTTGTCTACGTGGTAATGTCAGAGTCAAAGACAAGTTCAATATCACATGTCATAAAGTCAAATCACACTTCTAAATTGTCAAGCCGTGGAAGTGAGGAGTGTTCCATCACACTCCTGACCTGTGGACTGTGGAGAGGTAATGTGGTTGATGTGGAGTACATGGACCAACTCCACCCAGGCAAGTGCAGGGTGAAGTTGAGTTGATTTATTGTTATATGGTCAAGTCCATGTGTGCACAGGTACAACCTGGTATGGAAGTTGTCCTGTCCAAGACTGGAAGAAGCTGCAGAAGATGGTGAACACGGCTCAGCACATCACACAAATCAATCTTCCGTCCTTGGACTCACTTTACACCGCACGCTGTTGGAGCAGTGCTGCCAGGATAATCAAGGACACGATCCACCCAGCCAACACACTTTTCGTCCCTCTTCCCTCCAGGAGAAGGCTCAGGAGCTTGAAGACTCGTACGGCCAGATTTGGGAACAGCTTCTTTCCAACTGTGATAAGACTGCTGAAAGGATCCTGACCCGGATCTGGGCCATACCCTCCAAATATCCGGACCTGACTCTTTGTTTTTTTGCACTATCTTACTTTCCCTTTTCTACTTTCTACTTATGATTTATAATTTAAATTTTTAATATTTACTATCGATTTGTACTCCGGGGAGCATGAAGAGCAGAATCAAATATCGCTGTGATGATTGTACGCTCTAGTATCAATTGTTTGGTGACAATAAAGTATAAAGTATGAAGTATAAGTATAAAGTATAAACTTACTTGCGGCAGCATCACAGATACAGAGCATCAGAGACACACTATTCAGAAGGAAAATAGAAAACAAACTTAAATTATACACTTTTTTCAGGAAAGAAACACAATTAGAACAAACAAAAGTCCATTGTAGTGCAGAGTGGTCACGGTGTTACTGTACTGAGGTGGTGATCAGGGTTGTGCTGGCGGTTCAGGAGCCGAATGTTTGAAGGGAAGTAGCTGTTCCTGAACCTGGTGGTGTGGGACTTCAGGCTTCTGTACCTCCTGCCCGATGGGAGCTGTGAAAAGATGGGATGGCCCGGATGGTGGGGATCTCTGACGATGGACGTTGCCTTCCTGAGACAGCACCTCCTGTAGACACTACCAATGGTGGGGAGGGAGGGATGTGTCCGTGATGTATTGGGCTGAGTCCACTACTCTCTGTATTTCCATATGTTCCTGTATTTTTGAATTTCCATAGTAGACCGTGATGTAACCAGTCAGGATATTTCCAACAGTACTTGTGTAGAAATTTGTTCAGTGACATGAACCTCCCTTAATGTCTTGAGGAAGTAAAGGCACTGATGTGCCTTCTTTGTGATTGCGTCTGTACACTGGGCCCAGGACAGGTCATCTGAGGTGTTAACGCCCAGGGATTTAAAACTGCTGACTCTCTCCACCGCTAATCCCCGAATGTCGACTGGCACATGTTCGGCCTCCTTTCCCTTCCTGAAGTCCACAATCAGCTGACATTGCTGTGGCACCTCTCAACCAGGAGTCCAGTCTCATTACTGTACACTGACTCCTCACCACATTAGATTAGATTATGAGGACATGCAGTCCTCTTTTATTGTCATTTAGTAATGCATGCATTAAGATGATCCGTCCAACACTTCACCGTCGTCAGTGAATTTGTAGATTGCATTGGAGCTTTGCCTAGCCACACAGATGTGTGTGTACAGAGAATAGAGCGGGGGACTAAGCACTTGAAGTGCACTGTGTTGATGCTCAGCAAGGGGAAGATGCTGTTACTAATCCTTGCTGACTGAAGTCTCCCGATGAGAAAGTCAGGGATCCAGTTGCAGAGGGAGGTGATGATAATTCTAAATAGGATGACTGAGCTCGCTTTCCCGTGCTTTTAAATTCAACTTCAACTCTGTCAGATGCTCACTCAGCACGCTGCGCCCCAGGGAGGACAGGCATAGCCTCTCCTTGTAACTGAGACACTTCACACCAGGCAACGTCCTGGTGAGTCTCTTCTGCACCATCCTTGGTACAATCACATCCTCCCCGTTGCACGGCGACCAGAACTGCATGCGCTACGCCAGCTATGGTCTAACTTTAAAGAATTGTGCCATCAGTTCAATTTGTGTTCAGTTTGGGTCACCTCGTTATAGGAAGGATGTGAAAGCTTTCAAGAGTGCGTAGAGGAGATTTACCAGGATGCTGGCTAGATTAGAGAGCATGTTTTATTAGTAGTTATTCAGAGATACAGCCCAGAACAGGGCCTTCCTGACCTTTGAACCAAACTACATCCCCTCCACCTCCCCACCCCCCTCGTCATCCCTGATTTAATCTGAGCCTAATCACAGGACAATTTACAATGACCAATTAACCTACCAACCAATATGTCTTTGGACTGTGGGTGGAAACCAGAGGATCTGGTGGAAACCAAAGCATTCCATGGGGAGGATGTACAGACTCCTTACACGTGACATCAGAATTGAATTCCGACATGCCGAGCTGTCATAGCGTTGCACTAACCGCTACGCTACCATGGTGCCCAGTGAGAATAGGTCGAGTAAGCTACGGCATTTCTCTTTGGAGTGAAGGAGGGTGAGAGGTGCCACTGTACTGTTGCCACAAAACAACAATTTTCACGACGTATGTTCATGATAATAAATCTGATTTTGGTTGAGCCAGTATTGGACTTTGGGTTGACCTCCCTCTCCCGCTCCGCAGTGTTCGGGTCACCCGGAGGATGGTTAAAACTGAGTCCAGGTCTTTGTCCCCATCACCATCAAAGAACACGGAGCAGGGGTTGGCCATTCGGCCCCTCAAGTTTTTGATGGCGCTGATGTACCAGGATCATTCATTCCCTTTCTCCTCCTCAGGTTTCCTACTTTGAGATCTACATGGACAAGATACGTGACCTGCTGGATGGTAAGTCACACTCTACTGCACAGCAGGTCACACCTTGATTTGGTGAAGCCACTTGGCCCTTCAGTCTTGTACTGACCCCTTTGATGGAGCCCTCCGATTTGTCTTCCTTTCTCCCCTGACCAGTAATTCAGTTCTACAACATGAAAATAGGCTCTTTGGCCCAACTTATCCAAGTCTTACCCACCATTGGCCCACATCCCTCTAAACTAATCTTTTTCATACCATGGACTAATACCATTAAGCAAAGAGTCCATGGACCCCACATTGGGAACCCTGGCTCTAAACCTTTCATTTTCATCAACCTGTCCAAACAAAATCTAAACACTGTAAATGAGCCTGACTCAACCGCTTCCTCTGGCAGCCACCATACACCCACCACCCTCTGGGTGAAAAAGTTGCCCCTATTAAATCTCCCCCCCGCCACCTTAAACCTGTGCCCTCTAGTTCTTGTTTTATCAATCCTGGGGAAAAAGACTGTGCACATTCACCCTATTTGTGCCCCTCATAATTTTCATCACTGAAGTCAACTCTCATTCCCCTGCATTGCAAGGAATACAGTCCCAGATTGGCTAACCTCTCCCGAGGTAACTGTGGCCCTCTCAATGCTGGCAACGTGCTTCACAGACCTCTACATAATATGCAGTGAGAGATTGAATAGGAACTCAAGGGCAACCTTTTCACTCAGAGGGTGATCCAGATATAGAAGGAGCTGCCAGGGGAAGTGGTTAAGGCCCATTCTGTAAACACCACATACTGCCCTCTTCCTGAAGAAATTACCCCTTGGGTCCTATTTAAATATTTCTTCTCTCAGCTTTTAAATCTACAACCCATAGTTCTGGATACTCTTTCACTGTCTGAAAAACATGCCCTCTCACTTTAAACCTGTGCCCTTTAGTTTTAGACTCCCCTGCAATGGGGAAAGGCCTATGGCACCCACCCCATCTAGCCCCTTCATATTTTTATAAGCCTCTATTAGGTCACCCCTCAGCCAACTTTGCTCTAGGGAGAACAGTCCCAGCCTGTCTAGCCCCAGCCTCTTCTTATATCACAAGCCCTCCAGTACTGGTAACATACTGATGAACCTTTTGTGCACTGTCACAGCTTAATGACGCCCTTCCTTGCACAATTTCCAATGATTTCTGCTCCTTTGGTTGTTCCTGTCGGACCAGCTTCCAGCAGCCCACATCCCAGATGTCCCAGCAATCTCCCCCTCCTTCTCCATGATTTCCTCTGAACTGCTTTTCTTTGCTCATTCCCAGAATCCCCAGCTTGAGCAGAAATTTGACTGAAACTCATCTTAACATGCCTTTCACAGGATAATTCTTACTTCCTTGAGAACTGCATTCTGCTTTATCTTACAGGAAGTGTGTGATGGGACGACACGGAGGGAGTTTCACTCTGTGTCTGACCTCAGATTGTGTGATGGGATGGTGTGGAGGGAGTTTCACTCTGTGTCTGACCATGGGAGTGTGTGATGGGATGGTGTGGAGGGAGATTCACTCTGTGTCTGACCATGGGAGTGTGTGATGGGACGGTGTGGAGGGAGATTCACTCTGTGTCTGACCCCAGGAGGTGGGTGATGGGACAGTGTGGAGGAAGATTCACTCTGTGTCTGACCCTGGGGGTGTGTGATGGGACAGTGTGGAGGGAGATTCACTGTGTCTGACCCTGGGAGTGTGTGATGGGACAGTGTGGAGGGAGATTCACTGTGTGTCTGACCCCAGGAGTGTGTGATGGGATGGTGTGGAGGGAGCTTCACTCTGTGTCTGACCCTGGGAGTGGGTGATGGGACAGTGTGGAGGGAGATTCACTCTGTGTCTGACCATGGGAGTGTGTGATGGATGGTGCGGAGGGAGATTCACTCTGTGTCTGACCCTGGGAGTGTGTGATGGGATGGTGTGGAGGGAGATTCACTCTGTGTCTATTTTAATGATCCTGTGCTCACATAATGAAATTAAAATGTTTTCTCTGTTCCCTAGTGGCAAAGACGAACCTCTCTGTGCACGAGGACAAGAACAGAGTCCCTTTTGTTAAGGTGAGGAGCAGCAGGGGACAAGCCTATGGTTTATGCCAATGGATTGAGGTGTCTGTTTTTGTTGTCAGATGTGACAATGCAGCAAATCTGCTGTTCTGACTGAGCTCCTACCTGCTGTTTGTTTTCTATCTCTGGGAGTGTGTGATTGGGAATGCAAACAGAATTTCACACTGTGTCTAACCCCGGGAGTATGTGATGGGATGGTGTGGAGGGAGCTTCACTCAGTGTCTGACCCCGGGAGTGTGTGATGGGACGGTGTGGAGGGAGATTCACTCTGTGTCTGACCCTGGGAGTGTGTGATGGGACAGTGTGGAGGGAGATTCACTCTGTGTCTGACCCTGGGAGTGGGTGATGGGACAGTGTGGAGGGAGATTCACTCTGTGTCTGACCCTGGGAGTGTGTGATGGGACAGTGTGGAGGGAGCTTCACTCTCTCTGACCCCAGGAGTGTGTGATGGGATGGTGTGGAGGGAGATTCACTCTGTGTCTGACCCTGGGAGTGTGTGATGGGACAGTGTGGAGGGAGATTCACTCTGTGTCTGACTCCGGGAGTGTGAGATTAAACGGTGTGGAGGGAGCTTCACTCTGTGTCTGACTCTGAGAGTGTGTGATGGGACAATATAGAGAGATCTTTATCTCCACCTCTTGCCCCTGTAGATCTGTTTGGTGTGTACTCTGTCTCTGTAACCAAATGGTTTCTTCTCCCTTGCTCTTTGAGATGGAAGTCAAATCATTGACTGACTGTCTTGCTGTCTTGCAGGGTTGTACGGAGCGGTTTGTTTCCAGCCCAGAGGAGGTGATGGATGTGATAGATGAAGGGAAATGCAATCGTCACGTCGCAGTCACCAGTACGTGAAGGATCCCCCCTTCCTTCGGGCTCCTCAGCTTCCTCCCCAACCATCCATACCCAAATCTCCTCCTCCCTTCCTTCACTGGAGCTGAGTCCAATGCCAAGTAATTTAATCCTGATGAGTGTGAGGTGATACAATTTGAGCGGGCAAGGAAGGGTCAGACTGTGGTAAAAGGTTGAGCCCCCGGGAGTGTTGACGTTGGGAATTGAGTCTGTAGGTTGCTGCAGGAGGCGAGCAGGATACCTACCTTCATTGGTCCTGGCATGGAATACAACAGCATGCTGAACGTCACAAAACATTGGTCAGTCCACAACTGGAGCACTGTGTGCAGTTCTGGGCACAACACTCTTTGAGGAAAGTGACTGTACCAGAGAGGGTGCAGAGGAGTTGCTGTCTGGATTTCGGTGCTTCTGTTATAAGGAGAGACTGGAGAGGTGGGGTCCCTTTTCCTTGGAGCAGAGGAGGATCAGACTGAGGTGTATAAAATCAGTAGGGGGAAAGACGAAAGTCCAAGTCAGAGGTTTATTGTCACAGGTGCAATGAAAGACAATGCAGCAATACAGGCACAGAGCATCAGAGACACAACATTCACAAGAAAACATAATTAGCAAAGTCAAAGTGGAGATTGTTGTCGCCTGCACAGGCCCCTGTGTGCACAAATGCAACAAAATACTGACAACAGCTTCACAGGCACAGAGCATCAGAAACACAGCATTCACAAGGAAACATAAATGTTACATAATTTTAAACAACACATGATTAAAACAAAAAAATGACATGCAAAGTGATCAAAATGGTGCTAAACAGTGGTGATTAGGGTTGTACTGGCTGGTTCTGAATGATTGAAGGGAAGTAGCTGTTCCTGGTGATGTGGGACTTCAGGCTTCTGTACCTCCTGCCCGATGGGAGCTGTGAGAAGATGGGATGGCCCGGATGGTGGGGATCTCTGATGATGGACGTTGTCTTCCTGAGACAGCACCTCCTGTAGACACTACCCATAGTGAGGAGGGAGGGATGTGTCCGTGATGTATTGGGCACTTACATCCTTAGATACAGGATTTATAGTATGAGGGGGAGGTGAAGCCACACTCAGGTTGGAGGAACAACACCTTATATTCCGTCTGGGTAGCCTGCAACCTGATGGCATGAACATTGACTTCTCTAACTTCCGTTAATGCCCCACCTCCCCCTCGTACCCCATCCATTATTTATTTATATACACACATTCTTTTTCTCTCTCTCCTTTTTCTCCCTCTGTCCCTCTGACTATACCCCTTGCCCATCCTCTGGGTTCCCCCCCCCCCCACCTTGTCTTTCTCCCTGGGCCTCCCATCCCATTGATCCTCTCATACCCCTTTTGCCTATCACCTGTCCAGCTCTTGGCTCCATCCCTCCCCCTCCTGTCTTCTCCTATCATTTTGGATCTCCCCCTCCCCTTCCCCCTTTCATATCTCTTACTAACTCTTCTTTCAGTTAGTCCTGATGAAGGGTCTCAGCCCAAAACGTCAGCTGTACCTCTTCCTAGAGATGCTGCCTGGCCTGCTGCGTTCAAAACCACATAATTATAACATATAGTTACAACAGTGCAAAGCAATACTGTAATTTGATAAAGAGCAGACCATGGGCACGGTAAAAAAAAGTCTCAAAGTCCCGATAGCCTCAACATCTCACGCAGCCGGCAGAAGAGAGAAACTCTCCCTACCATGAACCTCCAAGCGCCGCAAACTCACCGATGCAGCACCATTGGAAGCAACCGACTGCAGCGGACTCTGAGTCCGTCCGAAAACTTCGAGCCTCCGACCAGCCCCTCCGACACAGCCTCTCCGAGCACCATCTCTGCCAAGCGCTTCGACCCCGCCCTGGCTGCCGAGCAACAGGCAAAGCCGAGGACTCGGGGCCTTCTCCTCCGGAGATTCTCGATCGCACAGTAGCAGCGGCAGCAAAACAGGCATTTCAGAAGTTGCTCTTTTGTCTTAGGGTTCTCCAGGATGCTGTCTGGATTAGAGAGCATGAGCTATAAGGAGAGGTTGGGCAAACTTGGGTTGTTTTCTTCAGAGTGGCAGAGACTGAGAGGAGACCTGATCGAGATTCTTAAAATTAAGAGAGGCATTGATAGTCAGTCACAAGGGATAGGGAGACAGAAGCTGTGCACGGTGCTCCCGGTGTGGCTCTGACCCAGGGATAGGGAGACGGGAACTGTGCACGGTGCTCCCGGTGTGGCTCTGACCCAGGGATAGGGAGACGGGAACTGTGCACGGTGCTCCCGGTGTGGGTCTGACTCAGGGATAGGGAGACGGGAACTGTGCACGGTGCTCCCAGTGTGGGTCTGACCCAGGGATAGGGAGACAGGAACTGTGCACGGTGCTCCCAGTGAGGGTCTGACCTTGGGATAGGGAGATGGGAACTGTGCACAGTGCTCCCACTGTGGGTCTGACCCAGGGATAGGGAGACGGGAACTGTGCACGGTGCTCCCACTGTGGGTCTGACCCAGGGATAGGGAGATGGGAACTGTGCACGGTGATCCTGGTGTGGGTCTGACCCAGGGATAGGGAGATGGGAACTGTGCACGATGCTCCTGGTGTGGGTCTGACCCTGTTGTCCTATCCTTCAGACATGAACGAACACAGCTCTCGGAGCCACAGCATCTTCCTGATCAACATCAAACAGGAGAATATGGAGACAGAACAGAAACTCAGCGGGAAGCTCTACCTGGTCGACCTGGCTGGAAGCGAGAAGGTACATGAGTGGTTGGTGTTGTGTTGGTGTATTGTCCCCTCATTTCCCTCTGTCCTGTCCACTGCTTCACCTCCAACCTTCTCTCTGAGAAGCTGGCTTCCTCATGGAATGGTCAAGTGCTGCCTTCACAGGTCCTTGGCCTGTGAATCCCACGGAGATGGACAATTGGATTACGGCTTGCTGTTTGGGCGGGGTTCTTAATCGTCCCCATTCCTCCATTCACACCTCCATTGAATCTTCACCTGAGGCTTGCAATGGGTTTGATGTGGCTCCACGTTGTTTTTGAGTCATCTGTGTGAGACAGGAGTCACTCATGTCCATTCTGTTGGCATTGGAATTGGATTATTATTGTCACATATACTGAGATATAGTTGAACACTTGTTTTACATACTGTTCATACAGATCAGATCATTACACAGTGCATTGAGGTAGAACAAGGTAAAACAATAACAAAATGCAGAATAGAGTGTCACAGTTACAGAGAAAGTACAGTGTAGACAGACAATAAGCTGCAAGGTCTTAATGAGGTAGATTGTGATGTTGAGAGTCCATTTTATTGTATGAGCAAATCATTCAATAGTCCTATAACAGCGTGATAGGAACTATTCTTAAGCCTGGTGCTTTCAGGTTTTTGTATCTTCTGCCCAATGGGAGAGGGGAGAAGAGAAAATGACCTGGGTGGGTGGGGTCTATGATTGTACTGTATTGGCTGCTTTAGTGAGGCAGCGAGATGTGTAGACGGAGTCCATGGAGGGGAGGCTGGTTCCTGTGATGCACTGAGCTGTGCCCACAACTATCTGCAGTTTCTTGCCATCACAGACAGAGCAGTTGCTGTAACATGCTGTGATGTATCCGGATAGGATGCTTTCTGTGATGCATAGATGAACATTGGTGGGTGTCAATGGAGAATTAATGTGTGGGTCACTGAAGAATACAATTAAGGACCTGAGGGCAAGATTGCTGTATTGGAAGGAAATGAGAGATTGTTGTGTACTATCTGTAATTGAGACATGGCTTACAGCGATTTGACCTGAAGACTTCCCAATTTACAGGATGGTGATTTGGAAAAGGCAAAAGTTGCAGGTTGTGCTTCATGATAAACTCTAGGTGGTGCTCCAATGTGGCGCTTTTGTCAAACTTGAACAACTAACAGTAAAACACTGTCTGTTCTTTTTACCGAGGGAGTTCTCCTCTATAATCCTTACCGTAGTTTACATACTTCAGTCAACAGGGCTTCGCTTCCAGATGAGCTCAATGCCTTCCAAGCTCACTTTGACCACCAAAACTTGGAGTAACCATCATGAACTCCCGCAGCCCCCAATGATCCTGTGATTTCAGTCTCTTGAAACAGACGTGTGAGCAGACTGCAGGAGGGTTAACCCCCAAAAACCATCCTGCCTAGGCAGGGAACCCAGCCAGGTACTAAAGACCTGTTCTGATCAACGGGCTGGAGTGTTCACTGAGCTGTCTGATACCCACCTGCTTCAAGCAGGCTTCCATTATACCAGTGCCAAAGAAGACCACAGTGACCTGCCTCGATGACTATTGCCTGGTAGCACTCACATCCACAGTGATGAAGTGTTTTGAGAGGTTGGTGATGAAGCATATTAACTCCTGCCTGAGGAACAACTTGGATCTGCTCCAATTTGCCTACTGGAGCAACAGGTCCATGGCAGATGCCATCTCATTGGCTCTTCATGCAACCCTGGAACATCTGGACAGAAAAGATGCATACATCAGATGTTCTTTATCGACTACGGCTCAACATTCAGTACCATCATCTCCTCGAAACTAATCCATAAGCTTCAAGATCTCGGTCTCAACACCTCCTTGTGCAATTGGATCCTGGATTTCCTCACTTGCAGACCCCAGTCAGTTTGGATTGGCAACAGCATCTCCTCCACAATCTCCATCAGCACAGGAGCCCCACAAGGCTGTGTGCCTGACCTCCTGCTCTACTCACTTTATACTTATCACAGTGTGGCTAAGCACAGCTCCAATGCCATATTTAAGTTTGCTGTTGACTCCGATGTTGTTGATTGAATCAAAGGTGGCGATGAGTCAGCATATACGAGTGAGATTGAAAATCTGGCTGAGTGGTGTCATAACAGCAACCTCTCACCCAATGTCAGCAAGACCATAGAGTTGATATTGACTCAAGAGGAAGAAGCCAGAGGCCCATGAGCCAGTCCTCACTGGGGGAATCAGTGGTGGAGAGGGTCAGCAGCTTTAAATTCCTTGGTGTTATCATTTCGGAGGACCTGTCCTGGGCCCAGCACGCAAATGTAATTATGAAGAAAGCACAGCAGTGTTTAGAAGCACTTAGGAGTTTATAAAGATTTGGCATGACATCATAAGCTTTGACAAACTTCTATAGATGCGTAGCAGAGAGTATCACACACAAGATGTTGGAAGAACTCAGCAGGCCAGGCAGCATCTAGGAAAAGAGTACAGTTGACATTTTGGCCCGAAACGTTGACTGTACTCTTTTCCATAGATGCTGCCTGGCCCGCTGAGTTCCTTCAGCATTTTGTGTGTGTTACTTGGATTTTCAACATCTGCAGATTTTCTCTTGTTTGTGTATTGGAGAGTATATTGACTGGCCGCATCACAGCCTGGAATGGAAACACCAATGCCTTTGAACAGAAAATCCTACAAAAAGTAGTGGGTATGGCCCAGTCCATCAAAACAGTCCCCACCATTGAGCACATCTACATGAAGCGTTGTCACAGGAAAGCAGCATCTATCATCAGTGACCTCCACCATCCAGGCCATGCTCTCTACTCGCTGCTGCCATCAGGAAGGAGGTACAGGGGCCTCCGAACTCACACCACCAGTATCAGGAACAGTTATTACCCCTCAAACATCAGGCTCCTGAACCAAAGGTGATAACTTCACTCAACTTCATTTGGCCCAACACTGAACTGTTCGCACAACCTATGGACTTACTTTCAAGGAATCTTTATCTCATGATCTCGATATTTATTGCTTATTTATTTATTATTATTTCTTCCTTTTTGTATTTGCACAGTTTGTTGTCTTTTGCATTCTGGTTAAATGTCCAAGTTGGTGTGGTCTTTCATTGATTCTATTATGGTTATTATTCTATTATGGATTTATTGAGTATGCCCACAAGAAAATGAATCTCAGCTTTGCATATGGTGACATATATGTATACTGTATGTACCTTGATAATAAATTTACTTTGAGACATGCCAAATCTCTTTAGCGTCCTGAGAAAGTAGAAGTGTTGGTAGGCTCTCTCCTACCATGTCAAGCCTCTCTTTCTCTCTCTCCTTCCCACTTTCCCTTCCTTCATCAAGTTAACTGCCCCTTTCTACCTCCCCCCCCTTTTGTTTCACCCACTGCACCATCTTGCAGTCCTTGCTCCTCTCTCCCCTCCCATTCACTGTGACCTTTCTGTCGCCAACGACGGATTTGGCGTTTATTTCAAATGCCGCTCGATATATTTATGTGGAAAATATGTATATCAACTCAGTTTCTCCAGATCATTCACTGGCAGCTGTCACACATAACTATGCTTACTTAGACAAAGCTATATCACAATTTTTGACAGCTGCATTAAGTAGCTTTATCTCTTAATATAGAGGCTCTACAGAATAATATTTTCTGTAAACTATTCTAAAAGAGTGGAAACATTGATTTTCATGTAGCAGTTTGGTAGGTTTAGACAGAGATACCAGGATGTTAGCATACCTATCCACAACATTGTATACTTTCATATCACTTATTTGGTGTTTGCAAAATAAATAAGTGTTTGAACCTCTCCCCATCCTTTTTACATCTTCTCCTCTCCATCCACTGCCCACCTCTCCCTGCCCGCTTCTCCCCTCTCCTTTACCTCCCTGTCCATTCCTCCCCTTCTCCCTTCTCCCTTCTCCCTTCTCCCTTCTCCCTTCTCCCTTCTCCCCTCTCCCTTCTCCCTTCTCCCCTCTCCCTTCTCCCCTCTCCCTTCTCCCCTCTCCCTTCTCCCCTCTCCCTTCTCCCCTCTCCCTTCTCCCCACTCCCTTCTCCCCTCTCCCTTCTCCCCTCTCCCTTCTCCCCTCTCCCTTCTCCCCTCTCCCTTCTCCCCTCTCCCTTCTCCCCTCTCCCTTCTCCCCTCTCCCTTCTCCCCTCTCCCTTCTTCCCTCTCCCTTCTCCCCTCTTCCCCTCTCCCTTCTCCCCTCTTCCCCTCTCCCTTCTCCCCTCTTCCCCTCTCCCTTCTCCCCTCTCCCCACCCTTTTTCCCTCTCCAACTATTCTCATTCAGCTCATCACCTTCTCTTCCCCCCCATTCCTCTCCTGCACTGAGCCCCCTCCCCGTCCTCTCACCCCTTTTCCCCTTTCCCTCTCTCACAATTCTTCCCAGCTCTTTTCTTCCCCAATCACCCCAACCATCTTCCGTCCATCTCTACCCCACTCTCTCCCAACTCTTCCTCCTCCCCATTCACTCTGCCTCCCCCACCCCACATCTGCACAGCTCTCTGCACCTACTTACAGTGTGTGTGTGGTAGAATCGGGGAGTGGGGGTGGGGGTAGTCCATGGGAACATGGGGAGAGTGCAATGGGATCAGTGGTGACAGTTGGTGTTGACGCGATGAGCCAAAGGTTCTGTTTCCCGGCTGGATCTCGGCGTGACTGTGGGTGGGGTGGGGGTGGGTGTGGGGGGGTTGCACGTGGGGCGTGGGGACAGCGGCTCGGTGTTTGAAGTGACCTCGTTCTGGTTCTCCTCTCACAGGTCAGCAAGACGGGGGCTGAAGGAGCAGTGCTGGACGAAGCGAAGAACATCAACAAGTCTCTGTCCTCCCTGGGGAATGTCATCTCTGCCCTGGCCGAAGGAACGGTAGGTCAACGAAAACCACCATGCCAGGAGGGGCAGGGGGAGAAGCAGAAGGCCATTCAGCCCCTCATCCCTGCTTTTGCTATTCAGTTAGAGTCCCACAACACAGATCCAGGCACTTCAGCCAGCTGCTCCATACCAACTAAGATTCCCATCGAAGCCATTCCCACTGAACATAGAACATTACAGCACAGGACAGGCTCTGCTGCCCAATGATGTACCGACCTTTTAACCTACTGCAAGATCAATCTAACCTTTCCCTCCCACGTAGTCCTCCATTTTTCTATCATCCATGGGCCTATCTAAGAGTTGTCCCTAATGTACCTGCCTCTATCACCACCCCGGCAGGGCGTTCCATGCATTCACCACACTTTGTTTAAAAAAACCTCCCTCTGACATTTCCCCTATACTTTCCTTGAATCACCTTAATATTATGTCCCCTCGTATTCATTTCTGCCCTGGAAAAAAGCATTGGCTGTCCACTCAATCCATGGCTCTTATCATCTTATACACCTCTCTCAAGTCACCTCTCATCTTCCAGCCCCAGCTCACTCAACCTATCCTCTGAAGACATGCTCTCCAATCTCGCAATGTTGTGGTCAATCTCTTCTGCAGCCTCTCTAAAGCTTCCACATCCTTCCTATAATGAGAACTAAACGCAATACTCCAAGTGCGGTCTGACCAGAGTTTTATAGAGCTCCCTGCATTTGGCCCAAATCCCTGCAAGCTATTCTTATCCCTGCACCCGTCTTTTAAACAAGAATATGTTACGACGAGGCCCCTTTACAGGTAGGATATGGAGGCTCTGGAGAAAGTGTAGCAGAGGTTCACAAAGATACTGCTGACCAAGAGGCCTGCATGAGCTAACCCTTAAGAGTACTCATGTCCAGAGGGATCCTGGGGTCCAAATCCATAGCTCCCTAAAGGTGGCCGCGCAAGTCGAAGGGGTGGTATATGGGCACTGAGTGTATGAGCAACAAAGTCATATTGTGGTTGTACAAAACTTTGATCAGGCCGCACTTGGAATATTGCGTGCAGGTCTGCTCGGCCCGTTACGGGAATAGAGTGCAGGCAAGGTTCACCAGGATACTGCCAACTACGTCCTACGTTTGACCCCTATCCCTCTAAACCTTTCCTATCCATAAACTTGAATGTGTTGAACGCAGAGGCTGATAGATTTTTGATTAGTCAGGGTGTGAAAGGTTACGGGGAGAAGGCAGGAGAATGGGGTTGAGAGGGATAATAAATCAGAAGTGATGGAATGCTAGAGCAGACTCAATGGGTCGAATGGCCTAATTGTGCTCCTATGTCTTATTGTCTTATGGTCTTATAGTGTGATGACCAGAACAACACAGAGTACTGTAAGTGCAGTTTCACCAACATCTTGTACAGCTGTAATGTGATGTCATACCTCTCGTTGAGACACAGAAAACGGCAGACGCTGAAATCTGGAGCACTGGAGGAAGCAGCAGGTCAGGCAGCATCTATGGAGGGAGATGGACAGTCAGCACTTCCCTCCACCTCTTTCTTCCAGCTATCTCCCCTCTTTCAATCCAGATGAAGGGTCTTGATCCAAACCTCGGCTGTCAATTTACCTCCACAGATGCTACCAAACCTGCTGAGTTTCTCCAACTTTTTGTGTCATAGAGTCATAAAGCAAAAGAGTGTGGATACAGGCCCTTCGGCCCAAGCTGTCTGTCCATGCCCACCCAGCCAGTCCCAATTTCCTGTGTTGGGTCCATATCCCTCCAAGCCCCTCCCCTCCACGCAACTGCCTCGACCACTTCCTCTGGTAGCTCGTTCCATACCAACGTTTGTACAACTACTACACAACCCTGTGTTTCTGTATTCAGTACCTTGGCAGATGAAGGCCAACGTGCCAAACCCCTTCACCAACCTGTCCTCCTTTATCACCACTTTCAAGGAGCCATGAGGACAGTGAAGGCAAATGGTGTGTTGGCCTCCATTAATCAGAAAATTGGCTTGAAGAGCCACGAGGTAACATTGCAGCTCTATAAAACTCTGGTTAGACCACACTTGGAATATTGCATTCAGTTCCAGTCACCTCATCGTAGGAAGGGTGTGGAAGCTTTAGAGACGGTGCAGAGGAGATTTACCAGGATGTGGCTAGGACTGGTGAATATTTTTTATGAGGAAAATTTGAGTGAGCTTGGGCTTTACTCTTTGGAATGAAGGAGAGAGACATGGACAGAGGCAAGGATGGAAGGAAAATGGAGGGTTATGGGCTGTGTAGAAGGGTTAGATTGACCGTAGAGTTGGTTTATATCGGTCAGCACAGTGTTGTGGGCTGAAGGGCCTGTACTATTCCATGTTCCACAGAATCAGAATCAGGTTTATTATCACCGATATGTTCTGAATTTTGTTGCTTTGTGGCAGCACTATAGTGCAAGACATAAAAGGTGGCAGAGTTTGTCATCGAAACATCGGTTAAAGTCTATACCTGAACCTGGCTGGAAGCCCGAGGAGAGTTTAATAAGAAATATGCCAACAAGTAAATATTATTTATAATATTTATATTATATAATGGATGGTGTAGAAGGTTGTTATAGGTTACAAGGGACATTGACAGTACACAGAACTGAGCTGAGAATTGGCAGATGGAGTTCAACCTGGAAAAGTGTGAAGTGATTCACTTTGGAAGGTCTAACTTAAAGGCAGAATACAGGGTCAACGACTGGATTCCAAGCAATGTGCAGGAACAGAGGGATCTTGGGGTTCATGTCCATAGATCCCTCAAAGTTACCGTGCAAGTTGATAGGGTGGTTCTGAAGGTGTACAATGCGTTGGCCTTCATTAGTCGGGGGGATTGAGTTCAACAGCTGTGAGGTAATTTTGCAGCTCTATAAAACCCTGGTTACACCACACTTGGAATATTGTGTTCGGGTCTGGTTGCCTCATTACAGGAAGGTTGTAGAAGCTTTAGAGAGGCTGCAGAGGAGATTTACCTGGATGCTGTCTGCATTAGAGAGCGTATTTTATGAGGATAGGTTGAACGAGCTAGGGCTTTTCCCTTTGGAGTAACGGAGGATGAGAGGTGACTTGATAGAGGTGTACAAGGTGATGAGACATTGATCGAGTGGACTTTTTCCCAGGGAGGAATTAGCTAATCCCAGAGGGCATTATTTTAAGGTGATTGTTGGAAAGTGTAGGGCCGATGTCAGAGGTAATACAGAGTGTGGTGGGTGCATGGAACACACTTTCAGAGGTGGTGGTAGAGGCAGATACATTCAGGCCATTTAAAAACTCTTAGATAGGCACGTGGATGATAGAAAAATGGAGGGCCAAGTACGATCTCAGAGTAGGGTTAAAAGGTAGATATAACATTGTGCAGTGGAGGGCCTGCACTGTGCTGTGTTCTATCTGGGCGAAAAGAGACCAGAATAATGAGGTAGTGTTCATGGGTTCATGACCATTCAGAAATCGGAGGGTTCTATGTTCTATGAAATTGCACTTGGTGACCCAGTTGCGATCTCCCACGTACTGTACGTCCAAAGTGCCACAATTCCCATGCTGTTAACCATGTCCTCCATTGCTGTTCCAGAAAGCTCACGTGCCATACCGTGACAGCAAGATGACCCGGATCCTCCAGGACTCCCTTGGAGGCAACTGCAGGACCACGATTGTCATCTGCTGCTCGCCATCCAACTACAATGACGCAGAGACCAGATCCACCCTCATGTTCGGACAGAGGTAGGCTGCCACGCACAGCCATGGCAGACTGCCAACACCAGGCCTGATAGGAGGTGGTCGTGTTGAGTCTCAGCAGTGCTCTCCATCTGCCTGTCTGTCCCCTCTTCCATCATTGTCTCACTCTTTCCCCCTCTTTCTTGTTCTATCTTTCATCTGTCACTCCATTTTTCCTTCCCTTTTTTCTCTCTCACTCTAACTTTTGCTCTCACTGGCTCTTGTCCTGTTTCTTCCTTGCTGTTTCTTTCAATCTTAATCTCTCTCTTTCTGTCATTGATTCTTACTCTTACATTATAGAACGAGTCCAAATTTCCCTCCTCACCGCCCCTCCCACAGCATGGTGCTCCCTCCTCACCTCCCCTCCCACAGCGTGGTGCTCCCTCCTCACCGCCCCTCCCACAGCGTGGTGCTCCCTCCTCACCGCCCCTCCCACAGCGTGGTGCTCCCTCCTCACCGCCCCTCCCTCAGCACAACACTCCCTCCTCACTGCCCCTCCCACAGCGTGACACTCCCTCCTCACCACCCCTCCCTCAGCGTGACACTCCCTCCTCACCGCCCCTCCCACAGCGTGACACTCCCTCCTCACCGCCCCTCCCACAGTGAGACACTCCCTCCTCACCTCCCCCCACAACGTGACACTCCCTCCTCACCGCCCCTCCCACAGCACGGTGCTCCCTCCTCACCGCCCCTCCCTCAGCGTGACGCTCCCTCCTCACCGCCCCTCCCTCAGCGTGACGCTCCCTCCTCACCGCCCCTCCCTCAGCGTGACGCTCCCTCCTCACCGCCCCTCCCTCAGCGTGACGCTCCCTCCTCACCGCCCCTCCCTCAGCGTGACGCTCCCTCCTCACCGCCCCTCCCACAGCGTGACGCTCCCTCCTCACCGCCCCTCCCTCAGCGTGACACTCCCTCCTCTCCACCCCTCCCTCAGCGTGACGCTCCCTCCTCACCTCCCCTCCCTCAGCACGACACTCCCTCCTCACCGCCCCTCCCTCAGCGTGACGCTTCCTCCTCACCGCCCCTCCCTCAGCGTGACGCTCCCTCCTCACCGCTCCTCCCTCAGCGTGACACTCCCTCCTCACCTCCCCTCCCTCAGCACAACACTCCCTCCTCACCGCCCCTCCCTCAGCGTGACGCTCCCTCCTCACCTCCCCTCCCTCAGCGTGACACTCCCTCCTCACTGCCCTTCCCTCAGCGTGACGCTCCCTCCTCTCCGCCCCTCCCACAGTGAGACACTCCCTCCTCACCTCCCCCCCACAACGTGACACTCCCTCCTCACCGCCCCTCCCACAGCACGGTGCTCCCTCCTCACCGCCCCTCCCTCAGCGTGACGCTCCCTCCTCACCGCCCCTCCCTCAGCGTGACGCTCCCTCCTCACCGCCCCTCCCTCAGCGTGAC
The DNA here is from genome assembly GCF_030028105.1 of Mobula birostris. NCBI lineage: Eukaryota > Metazoa > Chordata > Chondrichthyes > Myliobatiformes > Myliobatidae > Mobula > Mobula birostris. The sequence continues at coordinate 52,363,421 of NC_092402.1, forward strand.
GCTCCCTCCTCACCGCCCCTCCCTCAGCGTGGCACTCCCTCCTCACCGCCCCTCCCTCAGCGTGACGCTCCCTCCTCACCGCCCCTCCATCAGCACAACGCTCCCTCCTCACTGCCCCTCCCTCAGCGTGATGCTCCCTCCTCACCGCCCCTCCCACAGCGTGACGCTCCCTCCTCACTGCCCCCCGCAGCACAACACTCCCTCCTCACTGCCCTTCCCTCAGCGTGACACTCCCTCCTCACTGCCCTTCCATCAGCGTGACGCTCCCTCCTCACCACCCCTCCCACAGCGTGACACTCCCTCCTCACCGCCCCTCCAACAGGGTGACGCTCCCTCCTCACCGCCCCTCCCTCAGCGTGACGCTCCCTCCTCACCGCCCCTCCCTCAGCGTGACGCTCCCTCCTCACCGCCCCTCCCTCAGCGTGACGCCTCCTCCTCACCGCCCCTCCCTCAGCGTGACGCTCCCTCCTCACTGCCCCTCCAACAGTGAGACACTCCCTCCTCACCGCCCCTCCCACAGCGCGCGGCTCCCCCCAAGTGCAGTGTTGTTTCTGGGTGGGTCTGAGATCTCCTCTGTTCCCCGGTCCAGGGCAAAGACGATCAGGAACACAGCCTCTGTCAACCTGGAGCTGACGGCAGAGGAATGGAAGAAGAAGTACGAAAGGGAGAAGGAGAGAAACAAGGCTCACAGGGAGACCATCCGACAGCTGGAGGCTGAGCTCAGCCGATGGCGTGACGGTATGTCCCCTCTGTCGACCGTCCCCCCCCCCCCCCCCGCCACGATCCATCTCCTGCAAAACCCCTCCCTCCCCGTCTCTTTGGCCCCCTCCATCTCCTACAGCATCTACAGCTTTTTTTTAAATCTCCCTTTAAATCTTTCCCCAACTATGAGGAAAAAGACTGTGATCACCCACTTTATCTCTGCCCTTCATGGTTTATAAACCTCTGGCAGGTCACCCCTCAGCCTTCTTCACTACAAGGAAAACTCTCCCAGTGTCTCCTTGTAACTCAAGCTCTCTAGTCCTGGCAACATCCTTGTGAATCATTTCTGCACTTTCTCCAGCTTCATGACATCCTTCCTAAAGCAGAGTAGCCAGAACTGCTCACAATCGTCCAATTCTGCTCTCACCAGCATCGTGTCCAACCGTAACGTGGTGTCCCGACTTCGATACTCTGAAGACCAGTGTGCCAAACGCCTTTTTCACCACCCTGTCTACCAGTGATACCACTTTCACTAAACCATGTACCTGTACCTTGAGGTCCCTCTATTCTGCAACATTCCCCGGGCTCCTGCTGTTCATGATGCAAGTCCTGCCCCTGGTTTAACTTCACTCACTTCTTTTTCATTCTCTCCCAAAGACAACCAGGGATTAAAAGTGTTTGACAGAATCGTTGATGTTCAGGGAATCAAGGGGCCTGTGTTAATGTAGGGCACAGCAAGCTGTTAGAGGGTCATGAACATGCTGGCAAGATGGTGTGACAACAGGAGTAGGGAGGTCTTGTCCTAGTTATCCAGGGTCCAGGTGAGACCTTAACCAGAGCACCATGTCTGGGACCTTCCTTCCTCTCCGAGGAAGATCGGACTCGGCAAGGGATTCCACCAGACCCATCCCTGGGACAGAGTCTGTCCTGTGAGGAGAGGGTAGGTCTGGTCTGGTGCCTGAGGAACACTGTACTCTGTAGGAGGGCTGGTGAGGAGGGAGTGCTGCACTGAGGGAAGGGCATGGAGCAGAGAGTACTGTGCTGTGGGAAGAGAAGTGAGGGGGGAGCACTGTGCTGTGGGAGGGGCAGTGAGGAGGGAGTACCATGATTTTGGAAGGGCAGTGAGGAGGAAGCACTGCATTGTGGAGGGGTAGGGAGGAGGGAGTGTCACCATATGGGAGGGGCAGTGAGGAGGGAGTGTCACGCTGTGGGAGGGGCGGTGAGGAGGGAGTGTCACGCTGTGGGAGGGGTGATGAGGGAGCGTCACGCTGTGGGAGGGGCGGTGAGGAGGGGGTGTCACGCTGTGGGGGGCGGTGAGGAGGGAGTGTCACGCTGTGGGAGGGGTGGTGAGGAGGGGGTGTCATGCTGTGGGAGGGGCGGGGAGGAGGGAGTGTCACGCTGTGGGAGGGGCGGGGAGGAGGGAGAGTCATGCTGTGGGAGGAGTGGTGAGGAGGGAACTCCACGCTGTGGGAGGGGTGGTGAGGAGGTAGCGTCATGCTGTGGGAGGGGTGGTGAGGAGGGAGCATCGTGCTGTGGGAGGGGCGGTGAGGAGGGAACTCCACGCTGTGGGAGGGGTGGTGAGGAGGTAGCGTCACGTTGTGGGGGGGGCGGTGAGGAGGGAGCATCGTGCTGTGGGAGGGGCGGTGAGGAGGGAGCGCCACACTGTAGGAGGGGTAGGGAGGACGGAGTGTTGCACTGTGAGAGGGGCGGTGAGGAGAGAGTTCTGCACTTCCAGTAGTGTTGCCATTCTAGACACTAAATTGGAATGAGACTGAGTCTCCCCTTGCCCTGCATTGATATTTATCCTACATCTGGCATCACCAAGAGCCCAAACAGTGGTGCTACCCCTTAGATCACGGTGTGACACAGTCTGGAAACAGAGCCTTGAGCCCAACCACTCCATGCAGAATGTGTTTCGTAGCAGTTAGCGTCATGACGTTATAGTGCCAGCGACCCAGACACGCCAGAGTCTGTAAGGAGTTTGTATGTTCGCCCTGTGACTGCACAGGGTTTCTCCCACATTCCAAAGACGTACGGATTAGTAGCTTATCTGGTCACATGGTGTAATTGGGTGTTGCAGGCTTGTTAGGCTAGAAGGGCCTGTTACAATGCTGTATCTCTAAATAATCTCAATGAATCTCCTGCCCTTAAACCTACGCTCTCTTTGTTAGCACCCCAATCCTTGGGGGGAAAAGGACGATGAGCTTTCACCATGTGCACGCTCCTCTATCAGGTCACCCCTCAATCTGCTACATTCTAGGGATAAAATCCTAGCTTACACAACCTCTCCATGTAACTCAAGCCCTCCAGTCCAGGCAACATCCCGGTGAATCTTTTCTTGCCACGATTTCAGCTGTCTGGGATGTCTCTGGCTGCCTGTGGGAGGCATTGAGTCTGTCTTCCTTCCATAGTGCTTCCCTGATAACTGCGTCACTCTCTCTCCCCAATACACACACACGCGCACGCACACCCGCGCACGGACAAACACACACTCACACACACACCCTGCAGGAGAGGACGTCCCCGTGAGTGAGCAGCTGCCGGAGAGGGAGGAGATATGCGACGTCACCCCGGCGGTGGACAACTCCTCCATTGTGATCCATATCTCCAATGAGGAGAGACAGAAGTACGAGGAGGAGATCCGCAAGCTCTACAAGCACCTGGACGAGAAGGTGAGGGATGGGCGAGGAGAGAGAGTTCGGTGTGGCAGACAATAAGATGCACAATCATAGCAAGGTAGATTGTAAGGTCAGGTCCATCTTATTGTAGAAGAAAACTGCTCAATAGTCTTAAACAGTGGGATGGAATCTGTCCTTGAGCCTGGTGATGTGTGCTTTCAGGCTTTTGTATCTTCTGCCCGATGGGAGGAGGGAGAGGAGAGAATGTCTGGTGTGGGTAGGGACTTTGATTACGCTGGCTGCTTTACTGAGGCACCAGAAAGTATAGACAGAGTCTGTAGAGGGGGAGGCTGGTTTCTGTGATGTGCTGAGCTGTGTCCACAACTCTCTGTGGTTTCCTACATTCTCAGGCACAGCAGTTGTCATACTAAGCCGCGTTGTATCCAGATAGAATGCTTTCTAAGATGCATCTGTAAAAATTGCTGAGGGTCGATAGGGACATGCTGAATTTCTTTAGCCTCCTGAGGGACTAGAGGCATTGGTGAGCTTTCTCGGCCGTGGTGTCTAGGTGTTTGGACCAGGATGGGCTGTTAGTGATGTTCACTCCTTGAAGCCCTCAACCCTCTTGACCTCAGCACCCATGATGTAGACAGGAGCATGTGTACCATTCTCCTGTCTGAAGTCACTGACCAGCTCTTTAGTTTTGCAGACATTGAGGGAAGGTTGTTGTCATGACAGCATGCCACTGGCCTCCTTCTGGTATTCCACTGCTCTGGTTTTCCATGGACATGTGGGAGGAGACCTGAGGAGGTATCAATGCCCAGCATGGATAGATTGGGTCAAATCTCTTCTTTGATCCAATATGATCAATAAGACAAGTTCAGGTATAGGGTTGGTTCAGGGTTATGATCTCCTGGGTCAACTGCAGTGGAAGTGATTGATGTGTCCTTACATGGAGTCCTCTGCCTGTCCCACAGGATGATGAAATCAACTTTCACAGCCAGATGGTGGAGAAACTCAAACTGCAGATGTTGGATCAGGATGAGGTAAGGGCCAAGAGCTGCACTCACACTTGCGCTGATCCTGGGGAGTCCAAGGGAGTGGAGAACCTTCGCCTTCGGCGCATCCATTCCATTGCCATTGTGCCAGGCTATGTGTCTTCGATTCTCATTGGCCAGCGATTCTAGGAAACCTCTCTCCGAATCCCATTTGCACCCTCTCTCTGAATCCCATTGGACATTGACTCTGTTTTCTGAATCCTATTGGCCAATGATATTGGGAAACTTGCCTATGAACCTCATTGGCAATGCCCCTGGGCCACCTCCCTCCAAATCTGATTGACCAATGACTCTGGGTAGCCTTGCCCTGGAAAACATAGAAGAGTTATAGAACACTACAATACAGAAACCCTCTTCACAAACCTATCTACCTGTGACACCACTTTAAATGAGTTATGGACCTGTATTTCCAGATCCTTCTATTCTACTGCACTCCTCATTTGCCCTACCATTCACTGTGTGAGTCTTACCCTGGCTGGTCCTACCAAAGTGCAACACCTCACACTTGTTGACATTAAATTCCATTTGCCATTTTCAGCCCATTTTTCAGGCTGGTCCACATCCTGCTGCAAGCTTAGGTAGTCTTCCTCACTGTCCACGAGACCCCCAATCTTGGTGTCATCCACAAATTTACTGATCTAGTTTATCACATTATCATCAAGATATTTGAGATATTTGGCAAACAACAACAGACCCAAAACTGATCCTTGTGTCATCACTAGTCACTGACCTCGGGTCAGAGAGGCAATCATATATTACCACTCTCTGGCATCTCCACGAAGCCAATGTGTAATCCAATTTACTACCTCATCTTGAATGCCGAGCGACTGAACCTACGAGATTAGTTAGACATAATCTACCACACACAAAACCATGTTGACTGTCCCTAATCAGTCCATCTCTATCCAAATACTTATATATCCAGTCCCTTAGAATAGCTTCCAATAACTTTCCCATTACTGATATTGGGCTTTCCGACCTATAATTTCCTGGTTTATTCTTAGATGAAAAAATCCATTTAAGATCCCCCCCCGTCTCTTTTGGCTTCACACATGGATTACTCTCCTGATCTTCCAGAGGACCAATTTTGTCCCTTGCAATCCTTTTGCTTAACATATCTGTAGAAGCCCTTATGATTCCCCTTCACCTTGTCTGCTAGAGCAACCTCACGCCGTCTTTTATCCCTTCTTATTTCCTTCTTGTGTTCTCTTGCATTTCTTATACTCCTCAAGTAACTTATTTGTTCCTACCAGCCTATACCTGCTATGCTCGTCCTTCTTTTTCTTAACCAGGATCTCAATATGTCTCAAAAACCAAGATTCTCTAAACTTGTTATCCTCGCCTTTTATTCTTACAGGAACATACAAACACTACTCTCAAATTTCACCTTTGAAGGCCTTCCATTTGCCAAGTACACCTTTGCCAGAAAACAACCTCTCCCAATCCACACTTGCCAGATCCTTTCTGATACAGTATCATCAAAATTTGCCTTTCTGCAATTTAGAATTTCAACCTAAGGACTAGACCTGTCCTTTTCCATAATTACCCTGAAACTAATAGCATTATGATCACTAGATGCAAAGTGTTCCCCCACACAAACTTCTGTCACCTGCCCTGTCTCATTCCCTAACAGGAGATCTCGTATCGCACTCTCTCCAGTTGGGACTTCTATGTACTGACGAAGGAAACTTTCCTGAACACATTTGACAAACTCTATCCCATCCAGCCCTTTTACAGTATGGGGGGTCACAGTCAATATGTGGAAAGTTAAAATCACCTATCACAACCTTATGTTTCTTGCAACAGTCTGCGATTTCTCAACAAATTTGCTCCTCTAAATCCCACAGACTGTTGGGTGGTCTTTAATATAATCCCATTAACATGTAACACCTTCCTTATTCCACACTTCTACCAATAAATCCTCACTGGAGAAGCTCTCCAGCCTGTCCTGACTGAACACTGCTGTGCTATTTTCCCTGACTAGTAATGCCACCTTCTCCCCCTTTAATCCCTCCCGCCCTATCACGTCTAAAACAACAGACCCCTGGAACAATGAGCTGCCAGTCCTGCCCCTTTCTCCCTTCTGATGGTCACCCAGTTACCTGTGTCCTGAACCATGGGTGTAACTACCTCCTTGTATGTCCTGTCTATGAACCCTCAGCCTCCTGAATGATCTGGAGTTTATCTAGTCCCAGCTCCAACTCCTTAACATGGTCTGTTAGAAGCTACAGCTGGGTGCACTTGTTGCATAGAACATAGAACAGTACAGCACAGTACAGGCCCTTCGGCCCACAATGTTGTGCCGACCCTCAAACCCTGCCTCCCATATAAGCCCCCACCTTAGATTCCTCCATATACCTGTCTAGTAGTCTCTTAAACTTCACTAGTGTATCTGCCTCCACCACTGACTCAGGCAGTGCATTCCACACACCAACCACTCTCTGAGTAAAAAACCTTCCTCTAATATCCCCCTTAAACTTCCCACCCCTTACCTTAAAGCCATGTCCTCTTGTATTGAGCAGTGGTGCCCTGGGGAAGAGGTGCTGGCTATCTGCTCTATCTATTCCTCTTATTATCTTGTACACCTCTATCATGTCTCCTCTCATCCTCCTTCTCTCCAAAGAGTAAAGCCCTAGCTCCCTTAATCTCTGATCATAATGCATACTTTCTAAACCAGGCAGCATCCTGGTAAATCTCCTCTGTACCCTTTCCAATGCTTCCACATCCTTCCTATAGTGAGGTGACCAGAACTGGACACAGTTCTTCAAGTGTGGCCTAACCAGAGTTTTATAGAGCTGCATCATTACGCCGCGACTCTTAAACTCTATCCCTCGACTTATGAAAGCTAACACCCCATAAGCTTTCTTAACTACCCTATCCACCTGTGAGGCAACTTTCAGGGATCTGTGGACATGTACCCCAAGATCCCTCTGCTCCTCCACACTACCAAGTATCCTGCCATTTACTTTGTACTCTACCTTTGAGTTTGTCCTTTCAAAGTGTACCACCTCACACTTCTCCGGGTTGAACTCCATCTGCCACTTCTCAGCCCACTTCTGCATCCTATCAATGTCTCTCTGCAATCTTTGACAATCCTCTACACTATCTACAACACCATCAACCTTTGTGTCGTCTGCAAACTTGCCAACCCATCCTTCTACCCCTACATCCAGGTCGTTAATAAAAATCACGAAAAGTAGAGGTCCCAGAACAGATCCTTGTGGGACACCACTAGTCACAATCCTCCAATCTGAATGTACTCCCTCCACCACCACCCTCTGCCTTCTGCAGGCAAGCCAATTCTGAATCCACCTGGCCAAACTTCCTTGGATCCCATGCCTTCTAACTTTCTGAATAAGTCTACCGTGTGGAACCTTGTCAAATGCCTTACCAAAATCCATATAGATCACATCCACTGCACTACCCTCATCTATATGCCTGGTCACCACCTCAAAGAACTCTATCAGGCTTGTTAGACACGATCTACCCTTCACAAAGCCATGCTGACTGTCCCTGATCAGACCATGATTCTCTAAATGCCTATAGATCCTATCTCTAAGAGTCTTTTCCAACAGCTTTCCCACCACAGATGTAAGGCTCACTGGTCTATAATTACCCGGACTATCCCTACTACCTTTTTTGAACAAGGGAACAACATTCGCCTCCCTCCAATCCTCCGGTACCATTCCCGTGGACAACGAGGACATAAAGATCCTAGCCAGAGGCTCAGCAATCTCTTCTCTCGCCTCATGGAGCAGCCTGGGGAATATTCCCTCAGGCTCCGGGGACTTATCTGTCCTAATGTATTTTAACAACTCCAACACCTCCTCTCCCTTAATATCAACATGCTCCAGAACATTAACCTTACTCATATTGTCCTCACCATCATCAAGTTCCCTCTCATTGGTGAATACCGAAGAGAAGTATTCATTGAGGACCTCGCTCACTTCCACAGCCTCCAGGCACATCTTCCCACCTTTATCTCTAATCGGTCCTACCTTCACTCCTGTCATCCTTTTTTTCTTCACATAATTGAAGAATGCCTTGGGGTTTTCCTTTACCCCACTCGCCAAGGCCTTCTCATGCCCCCTTCTTGCTCTTCTCAGCCCCTTCTTAAACTCCTTTCTTGCTTCCTTATATTCCTCAATAGACCCATCTGATCCTTGCTTCCTAAACCTCAGGTATGCTGCCTTCCTCCTCCTGACTAGATTTTCCACCTCACTTGTCACCCATGGTTCCTTCACCCTACCATTCTTTATCTTCCTCACTGGGACACATTTATCCCTTACATCCCGCAAGAGATCTCTAAACACCGACCACATGTCCATAGTACATTTCCCTGCAAAAACATCATCCTAATTCACACCCGCAAGTTCTAGCCTTATAGCCTCATAATTTGCCTTTCCCCAATTAAAAATTTTCCTGTCCTCTTTGATTCTATCCTTTTCCATGATAATTATAAAGGCCAGGGAGCGGTGGTCACTGTCCCCCAGATGCTCACCCACTGAGAGATCTGTGACCTGACCCGGTTCATTACCTAGTACTAGATCTAGTATGGCATTCCCCCTGGTTGGCCTGTCCACATGCTGTAACAGGAATCCATCCTGGACACACTTAACAAACTCTGCCCCATCTAAACCCTTGGAACTAATCAGGTGCCAATCAATATCAGGGAAGTTAAAGTCACCCATGATAACAACCCTGTTATTTTTGCACCTTTCCAAAATCTGTCTCCCAATCTGCTCCTCTGTATCTCTGCTGCTACCAGGGGGCCTATAGAATACCCCCAATAGAGTAACTGCTCCCTTCCTGTTCCTGACTTCCACCCATACTGACTCCTGCTACCTTACCCACCCTTTCTGTAGCTGTAATAGTATCCCTGACCAGTAATGCCACCCCTCCTCCCCTTTTTCCGCCCTCTCTATCCCTTTTAAAGCACTGAAATCCAGGAATATTGAGAATCCATTCCTGCCCTGGTGCCAGCCAAGTCTCTGTAATGGCCACTACATCATAATTCCATGTATGTATCCAAGCTCTCAGTTCATCACCTTTGTTCCTGATGCTTCTTGCATTGAGGTACACACATTTCAGCCCTTCTACCTTACTGTCTTTACACCATTTATTCTGCTTCTCTTTCCTCAAAGCCTCTTTATATGTTAGATCTGCTTTACTCCATGCACTTCTTTCACTGCTCTATCGCTCTGGGTCCCATCCCCCTGCAAATTAGTTTAAACCCTCCCGGACCATGCTAGCAAACCTACCTGCAAGGATATTGCTCCCCCTCGAGTTCAGGTGCAACCCATCCAATCTGTACAGGTCCCACCTTCCCCAGAAGAGATCCCAATGCTCCAAAAATCTAAAACCCTGATCCTTGCACCAACTCCTCAGCCACACATTCAACTGCCATCTCCTCCAATTCTTACCATCACTGTCACGTAGCACTGGCAGCAATCCTGAGAACGCCATCCTTGAGGTCCTGTTCTTTAGCCTTCTGCCTAGTTCCCGAAACTCACACTTCAGGATCTCATCCCTCTTCCTGCCTACGTCGTTGGTGCCAACATGTATCACGACTTCTGGTTGCTTTCCCTCTTGTACCAGGATGTCGTGCACCCGGTCAGAGACATCCCAGACCCTGGCACCCAGGAGGCAACAAACCATGCGGGTGTCCTTCTCACGTCCACAAAATCTCCTGTCTGCTCCCCTGACTATAGAGTCTCCAATGACGACAGCTCTCCTCTTCTCCGTCCCACCCTTCTGCACCACAGGGTCAGACTCAGTGCCGGAGGCCCTGCCACCGTGGCTCACACCTGGTCGGTTGTCCCCGCCAACAGTATCCAGGACGGTAAACTTGTTATTCAGGGGAATGGCTACAGGGGTGCTCTGCACTACCTGTCTGCTTACCTTCACTTTCTCCCCTCTGACTGTCACCCAACGACCTGCATGTGTTGTCATCATGGACATTGGAGGTCTCTCTGCCTTCCCACATCCATGAGAGAAGCATTTCACTGTCCTGCCTGGTATCCCCATTGCTCTAAATGTAAAATAAAAAGAAAGAAAGAAAATAAATAACAAAGAAATCTACCCATGGCCTCTGTCTCTCCTTGCTGAAGCCTCAACTCTTCACTCTAACACTGGCCCACTCACACAATGGCCATTCCCACAAAGGCTCTTCTGCTTAAAATTAACTTCTTTTTATTGGTCTTTGCCAAGTGCTTGACCACAATTTGAGCTTTGAAGTCATGACAGGACTGTGTGATGTTAGTGATATTGTTTAACCTGATAATTGGATTATGAGGCAAACAACGAAAAACAAGCAGAGGGCCATTAGATGGACTCTATTCTCTACTTTGGAAGAACTTGACTCAGTGGATGATCTCGCATTACTAACACATACATAGCAGCACATTCAAGAGAAAACTCAGTGCCTGTGTACCTTTGGTGGACAGGTTGGACTCCGAGTCAACCAGAGAAAGACTGAAACCATGACCCTCAAAGTAGAGTCTCCTCCTCTCATCTCCCTACCCAGCACCAACTGGCAGATTCACCTGCCTGGGCAGCATCACTCGGCAGGATGGTGGGACCAAGGACAACATCCAGTGCAGACTCAGTAAAGCGAGAAACATCTCCGATTAATGAGCAACATATGGGGCTTGACCAAGTACAGCGCCCACACCAAGATGAAGCTCACCACAGCTGTGTTCTGTCCACAGTCTTGTGCGGGTCGAAATGCTGACACATGACAGAGAATGATCTTGCCAAGCTGTCGTTATTCTAAACCATGAGCTTTCACAAGTTCCCCCGCATTTTCTGGCCAAGAAAGATTTCCAACCACACCCTATTCCTTCGGTGTCATCAAGAGGATATGGCTACCATCATCATGAGGAAACGCTGGAGATGGATTGGGCACGTGATGAGAAGAGAAGCCATCTACGTCATCAAGACATCATTTCATTGAACCCCTGAAAGGCAGTGGAAACACGGGAGATCAAAGACAACTTGACGCCGTACCGTAGAGGCAGAAATGAGAACCCTGAAGCACACCTGGGGAACAACAGGGAAGATGGTCTAGGATTGACAGAGATCAAGGACCACCTTTGCTGCCCTAAATGCCAGCAGCGTAACGGGCAGTAACTAACTGGTCAAGCGCTTAAATGTGCGCAATCCAATGACTCCTCAGGAATTGTGGTACGCATAAGTGTGCCCGCTGCCCCCGGATTCTTTTAAACACTCCCTCCCTCTATGCAATCCAACGTCTCCTTGGGAACTGTGGCGCGCAAAATGTGCTGATTGTCCCCTGCTCGCTTCATTTAAGCTCTCTCTCGTTTTATGCAATCCAATGTCTCCTCGAGAAGTGTGGTGCTTAAAAATGTGCTCGCTGGCCGCAGATTACTTTAAACGCGCCCTCCCTCTATGCAATCTAATGTCTCCTTGGGAACTGTTGCGCGCAAAATGTGCCCATTGTCTTCGCTCGTTTCTTTTGAGCGTTCTCTTCTTATATGCAATCCAATGTCTCCTCGAGAACTGTGGCGCGCAAAATGTCCAACTCGCTTCTTTTAAACTAACTCCTATGCAGTCCAATGTTTCATCGGGAACTGTGGTGCGCACAAAAAAAATGCACCCGCTGCCCCAGGATTCTTTTAAATGCTCCCTCCTTCATCGCAATTTAATGTCTCCTCAGGAAATGGGCCGCGTAAAATGTGCCGATTCTCTCCACTCGCTGCTTTTAAACTCTCTCTCCCTTTACGCAATTCAATGTCTCCTCAGGAACTGTGCCACGCAAAATATAACGACTGCATCCGCTCGCTTCTTTTAAAGTCCCCCCTCTCCCTCTGCGCAATCCAATGTCTCCTCGCAAACTGTGCCGCGCAAAATGTGCCGACTAACTGCGCTCGCTTCTTTTAAACTGTCTCTCTCAATGCAATTCAATGTCTCCTCGGGAACTGTGGCGCGCAAAAATGTGCAAATGCCCCTGCTCGCTTCTTTTAAATGCTTTCTCCCTCTACACAATCCTATGTCTCCTCGGGAAATGTGCCGCGCAAAATGTGCCTATTACCCCTGGACGTTTCTTTGAAACTCTTTCTCCACCTACGCAATCCAATGTCTCCTCTGGCACTGTGTCTCGTAAAAAGTGCCGACTGTCCCCACTCGCTTCTTTTAAACTCTGTCCTTCTACGCAATCGAATGTCTCCTCTAGAATTGTGATGCGCAAAATGTGCCGACTGCCCCGCTCTGCTAATTCCGATTTGCTAGTGACATTATTGAACAAGATACCAAGATGGCTTTAGAAAGACTGTGATGGGGTTAGGACGGGAGTTAATGGGATTAGGATGGGTCTTGATAGGATTAAGAAGGGCATGGTGGAATTAGGAAAGGTATAATGGGATTCGGAAGGTTGTTGATGGGAGTTGGGAAGGTGTGATGAGCCGTGGGGGTGCTGATGGGAGAGTGCTGATGGTATTTGGGAGGGCACTGATTGAATTTAGAGGATGTTGATGGGATTTGGGAGGCTCATATGGGATTTGGGAGGTTGCTGATGGTGTTTGGGAGGGCGCTGATTGAATTTGGAGGATGTCGATGGGATTTGGGAGGGTGTTGATGGGATTTGGGAGGTTGTTGATGGATTTGGGAGGCTCTGATGGGATTTGGGTGGGTGCTGATGGAATTTGGGAAGGTTCTGATGGGATTTGAGAGGGTGCTGATGGATTAGGAAGGGTGTTGATGGTGTAGAGATGGGTAGTCATTCTTTTCAGTGGCAAATCAGAGTGACATGGTGGAGTCAGAGAGAAAGAGCAGATGTCCCTCCTACAGAGAGTTGCTTGACAGGGTGTTGGAAAGAGATCCAAGAAGAGCTTTCAGAAGAACTGAATGGGGAGCAGGGAGCACCAGGATGAGGAAACTTCCAGAAAGGACTTGGGGAGAAAGCGTGGGGTGGTGTGACTGGTGGCCATTCAGAATTCTCTCACTCTCCACCCCTCTGCTCCACCAGCTCCTAGCCTCAACCCGTAGGGACAACGCCAAGATCCAGGAGGAGCTGGGGCGGTTGCAGACTGAGAATTACAGCGCCAAGGAGGAGGTCAAAGAGGTTCTCCAGGCCCTGGAGGAGCTGGCTGTCAACTACGACCAGAAGACCCTGGAGATGGAGGAGATGTCCAAGCAGAATGGACTATTGGCAGATGAGCTGGCCAAAAAGATGGTGCGTAGTGCTTTCTTCCCACCAGCCAATATCCTTTTGTGTACCCTGGGAAATGTCGGGGGATTGAGTGCAGCAGTCCAACCCTCCTCAAACTTTCTCAGTATTGTGGGATTGTAAGGAGAGGGGAGGGATCACTCCTGGTCTCCCTATTTCTGGTTCCACTTTTGTCAGCTCTCCCTCTGCTTGCCCCTCCCTCTTTCTAAATCCCCACCCTTTTCTATTCCACCATCCTTTTTGTCATCCCTCCTCCTCATCTCACGTGTTTCCTCTCCTTCCCTTCCCTTTGTTCTTGTCTTCTCTCCCTCTTTCTGAACCCCCTTTCTCCTTCTCCCCCACATCCCTTCTCTACTCTTGCCTTTCCCTCACACTCTCTCTTTCCCTCTTTTCCCCTCTCTCTCTCTTTTCCCTCTCTCTCTCTTGTGTCCCCTCTTTATCTCTTCCTTGTCTCTCTTTCTCTCTTCTGTCCCCCTCACTCTCTCATCAGCCCCTCCCATCTCTCCTTCTCTCTATCTATCTATCTCCCTATCTTTTTATCTATCACTGACTATCTACATCTCTCTATCTGTCACTCTCTCCTTCTAACTGTCCTCCCTCTATCTTCCTATTTCACCCTTTGTCTCTATCTATTGGTCTTTTTCTCTCTTTCCCCTCTCTCTGTCTTCGTCTATTTGTGTCTCTCTATTCGTCCCTCTCTCTCTGTCTCTTTTTCCCCCTCTCTCATTATCCATCTGTCTACCTCTTTATCTCTCCCCCTCTCTACTTATCTATCTACCTCCCTCAACCTATCTACCTATCCATCTATTTCTCCATCTCACCCTTTCTCTCTATTTAACTATCTCTCTCTCTCTTTCTTTCTCTCTCTCTCTCTCGTGTATCCCTCTATCTCACACATACTCTCCTGCTTCTCGGGAGGCACTCTCATTGGGACGGAGGGAGGGGAGACTTGGACCAGCGTGAGCACGGTGAAGGGTTCCTTCCTGGGAGTGTTGCGTGAATCTGTGAGGTAAGTGTAACCCAGCACACAGAGTTCTCTAGCTTCAACCTCGGAGAGTATAACCTCCATCCTGAACAGAGTGCTCTGAAGCCAAGGAAGGGAGTGAACTGGTTTCTATTTGGAGTTACTCAATTGCATTGGAACCAATAACTAGGAGCGAGTGACCAGGTTTTTCGGAGGCTCCCTACAAGGGTGTTATGTAAGTGTGGATGTCAAGGAGATGGTCCCGGAGTGGGACAGAACCTAAACAGGTCTTTTGGCCCAACACCTCCATGCCAAAACCACTCCCAGTTGCCCCCATTCGGACTCTGTCCTGATACCCCCTGCCTGTTTAAGTCTCTGTCTAAATGCCCCTCAAACACAGTGAGTGTCTCTGATTCCACCCCCTGCCCCCTCTGGCAGCACCTTCCAGATCTCACCAATTCCCCATGTGGAGAACCTTATCTCTCAGGTCCCCTTTAAATCTCCTCCCTCTCACCTTAAACCTACCCCCTTTTATTTCTGATACCCATATCCTTGGGAAAATCGATCCTGACTATCCACTCCCTCTTTGCTTTCTTATATACTTGTAACAGCCTCCTTCACTGAAGGGAAAGCAAGCCATTCCTAACCAATCTCTCCCTGTAACTGAAGCCCTCGAATCCAGGCGACGTCCTAGTGGATCTTCTCAATGCTCTCTGTGTATTAAAAAAAACAAAAAAACCCCTCAAATTTGTTTCACAGTCCTTCAACCCAACTGACCCATGCCAACAAAGATTCCCATCCAAGCCAGTCCCATTCACCAGCATTTGTCCCATATCCCTCTAACCTTTTCTATCCATATACCTGTCTGGGTGTATTTTAAATGTTGTTAATGTCCCTGCCTCAACCATTTCCTCTGGCAGCTCGTTCCATACACTCACCACCCTCTGGGTGAAGAATTGTCCCTCAAGTTCCTTTTCAAATCTTTTCCATTTCTCCTTAAACCTGTGTGCTCGAGTTTTTAGTTCCCTTTTCCCTGGAAAAGGGCAGGCGTATCCACCCTACCTGTGTCCAACATTTTTATTTAGAGATGTATACAGAACAGGCCCTTCCGGCCCAACGAGCCACACGGCCCAGCAACCCACGTATTTAACCCTAGACAGTTTACCATGATCTTTAGACTGTGGGTATATTGGTATAATTAAGGCAGAGAATGATCTGTCTTGAGTAGTAAGGACATCAGAGGTTACGGGGAGGAGGCGAGTGATTGGAGTTGGGAGGGAAAACAAAGCAGCTATGGTCAAATGGCAGATTGGACTTGATGGGCCGAATGGCCTAATTGTGCTCTTATGACTTACGGTTTGATAATAAACACAACTTTGACTTTGTACAATTTTATAATTCCCTCAGCCTCCTATCCTCCAATCAATAAGATCACAGTCTACTCAACCTCTCCCAATCACTCAGGCCCTAAAGGTCCCAGAAAACAAGCAGATTCCAGAATATCAGAGTGAATTCACTGCACCTCTCCCCCAAGTACTGGCAAAGCAAACACCACTGCCATCCCATACAGAGTCAAAGAATACCACAACACACAGAGCACCAAGGTACATTAACAAAGTGAAAGAGGGGACCGAGTGTAGTGTATCTGTTTGCTGATGACACAAAATTGAGTGCAAAAAGAAAACTGTGCAGAGGATGTAGAGAGTCTGCAGAGAGATATAGATAGGTCAAGTGAGTGGGCCGGTGTCTGGCAGATGGAGTACAACATCGGTAAATGTGAGAACATCCACTTTGGAAGGGAAAATAGAAGATCAAGTTGCTACTTAAAGGAGAAAGATTGTTTCCCTGCTGTTTGATTGTATTCAGAAGGAAATACCACAAGATCCCCCTGTAACTTTTAACAGCCTTCTTAACTGTCCAACCCTGTGTTGCCCCTTTACAGAAAGGGTGTGGAGGCTTTGGAGAGGATGCAGAAGAGGTTTCCCAGGATACTCCTGGATTCGAGGGCATATACTAGGAGAGGTTGGACAAACTTGGGTTGTTTTCTCTGGAGCGGCAGAAGTTGAGGGGAGGTAGAGGATGGTAAGATTATGAGAGACATAGGGTGGAGAGTCAGAATCTTTCTCTCTATGATAGTGGTATAATATCAGAAACAAGAGATATTAGGTTTAAAGTGAGAGGAAGGAGGTTTAAAGAGGACCTGAGGGGGTAAGGTTATCTGTGGGTAAGTTTATCTGTCTATCTGAGGGTAGACAATCAGTATCTTTTTCCCAGGGTGGAGATGTCTAATACCAGAGAGCATGTATTTAAGATAAGAGAGGAAATGTTCAAGTGTGTGGGGCAAGTTGTTTTTTTTCCACACAGAGAGCGGCGGGTGTCTGGAATGCACTGTGAGGGGTAGGGGTGGAGGCAGATATGACAGAGGTGTTTCAGAGACTCTTGAGCAGGCACACGGATATGAAGAGAATGGAGGGATATGGACATCGTGTAGGTAAAAGGGATTCATTTAGTTCAGAATCAGGTTGATTTTCACTGACATATGATGTGAAATTTGTTGTTTTGCAGCAGCAGTATGGTGCAAAAATGCAAAAATCTATAAATTACAAACATAAGTAAATAAATACTGCAAAAAGAAAGGAATAATGAACTAGTGTCTCAGTCCTAATCGGGGCTGGTTCCTGTGCTGTAGTGTTCTGTGTTCTACACTCTGTCTATTTCACTGCCCATATTGGTGTCTTTCGCAAACTTAGGAACCATGTCTTGTGCATTCATATCCAAATCGTTTATGTAGCAAGAGCTCAAATGGCTTGGTTCTGACCAAGACCCTCTCCATACCATGATCCCTGTCCCACCCACAATCAGAGACCGCACCCACCCCAGACATTCTCTCTTCCCTCTCCCATCAGGCAGAAGATACCACCAGGTTCAATGACAGCTTCTATCCCATTGTTATTAGACAGTTGCACGGTGAACTCTTGGCCTCACAGTCTTGCACTTTACCAATTACCTGCACTGCACTTTCTCCACAACTGGGACACGTGGCAAAGTGGATGTCGGACCACTGGAAAATGATGCTGGGGAGGTAGTAATGGGGGACAAGGAAATGGCAGATGAACTGAATAAGTATTTTGCATCAGTCTTCACTGTGGAAGGCACTAGCAGTATGCTGGACGTTCGAGAGTGTCAGGGGGCAGAAGTGGGTGAAGTTGCCATTACTAGGGAGAAGGTTCTTGGGAAACTGAAAGGTCTGAAGGTAGATAAGTCACCTGGAACAGATGGACTACACCCCAGGATTCTGAAAGAGGTGGCTGGAGATTGTGGAGGTATTAGTAATGATCTTTCAATAATCACTAGGTTCTGGACTGGACTGCAGGACTGGAAAATTGCAAATGTCACTCTACTCTTCAAGAAGGGAGAGAGGCAGAAGAAAGTAAATTATGGGCCAGTTAGTCTGACCTCAGTGGTTGGGAAGATGTTGGAGTCAATTATTAAGGATGAGATTTTGAGGTACTTGGGAGACACGTGATAAAATAGGCCATAATCAGCATGGTTTCCTTAGGGGAAAGTCTTGCCTGACAAATCTGTTACAATTCTTTGAAGAAATAACAGGCAGAATAGACAAAGGAGAATCGGCTGATATTCTGTACTTGGATTTTCAGAAAGCCTTTGACAAGTTAAGAGCCCATGCTATTACAGGAAAGATTCTGGCATGAATAGAGCAGTGGCTGATTGGCAGGAGACAAAGAGTGGGAATAAAGGGAGCCTTTTCTAGTTGGCTGCCAGTGACCAGTGGTGTTCCACAGGGGTCTGTGTTGGGACTGATTCTTTTTACATTATATGTCAATGATTTGGATGATTGAATTGATGGCTTTGTGTTCAAGTTTGCAGACGATACAAAGATAGGTGGAGAGGCAGGTAGATTTGAGGAACTAGAAAGGCTACATACGGATTTAAGACAGATTAGGAGAAGGGGCAAAGAAGTGGTAGATGGAATACAGTATCAGGAAGGATATGGTCATACATTTTGGTAGAAGAAATAAAAGTGTATACTATTTTCTAAATGAACAGAATATTCAAAAATCTGAGGTGCAAAGGGGCTTGGAAGTCCTCATGCAGGATTCCCTAAAGGTTAATTTGCAGGTTGAGTTGGTGGTGATGAAGGCAAATGCAATGTTAGCATTCATTTCAAGAGGACTAGAATATAAAAGCAAGGATGTAATGTTGAGAGTTTATAAAGCACTGGTGAGGCCTCACTTGGAGCATTGTGAGTAGTTTTGGGCCCCTTATCTAAGAAAGGATGTGCTGACATTGGAGAGGGTTCAAAGGAGGTTCATGAAAATGATTCTAGGATTGAAAAGCTTATTACATGAGGAGCATTTGATGGCCCTAAGCCTGTATTCACTGGAATTCTGAAAAATGAGGGGCGACCTTATTGAAACTTATCGAATGGTGAAAGGTCTCAATAAAGTGGATGTGGAGAGGATATTTCCTCTTTTGGGGGAGTTTCAGAATAGGTGGGCATCCATTTAGAATGAAGATGAGGAGGAATTTCTTTAGCCAGAGAGCAGTGAATCTGTGGAATTCATTGCCACAGGCATCTGTGGAGGCCAAGTCATTGGAATATTTAAGACAGAGGTTGATAAATTCTTTATTAGGGCATGAAAGGATACAGGTGGAAGGCAGGAGATTGGGGCTGAGAGAGAACATGGATCAGCCACGATGAAATGATGGGTCAGACTTGATGGGCCAAATGGCCCAATTCTGCTCCTATATCTTATGGTCATGTGGTATTCTGCATTCTGTTATTGTTTTACCTTGTTCTACCTCAATACACTGTGTAATGATCTGATCTGTGTGAACAGCTTGGTGTATGACAAGATTTTCATTGTATCTCAGTATGTGTGACGATAATATACCAATACAATTGATGACGTGTCCCTCCCAAACCTCATTCTCTCCACCATCCCGGCCCCTCTCCCCACTGCACTGCAGGCAACACTGATTGGGTTGGAGGCAGAGTTGCGTCACACCCAGGAAATGAGCAACCACCAGAAGACGAGGGTGACAGAGGTCCTGAACAACCTCCTCAAGGACCTGGCTGACTTCAGCAACATCCTGGGCAACGGAGAGTGGAAGGTGGTGAGTGAGGCGGCAGGCACTGGGATCGGGGTAGGAATGGGGTTCACTGCCCAGACAAGTGTCTTCCCTTCACCGGGACAGAATACAGAGACCCCGAGACCCCAACCCCCCACTTCCCCAAAACACACACATCTCTTCTTCACCAGAAGTCTGGTGCCAGATTCAGAGCCCCAAAATACAGAAATGCCAAAACAACCCCCTCCCAAAAAAAAAACAGACCTCACTTGATCAGGACCAAGAGACCCAAAATACAGAGATATCAAAACACCCTCATAAATAGGGAGGGCATCCCAACACACCCATAGATAGAGATACTTCCCATGCCAGGAAGCCCCATAAATGATCCAACACTTCCATAAATGCAGAGACACCTCCCATATACACAGAGACTACAGAACACCCCATTCACGCGGAGACACTTGCATTCATCCCACTCCCATAAATAGAGAGGCACGTCCACTTCTCCCCATGAATACAAACTCTCACTCAGGCACCTTAAAAAAAAAAAAAGACCCATTCTCAAGGACTGAATGCAAAAGCTCATGCACTCCCAGGGGATGTCCCTTTAAATACCGACACACACCCCAGGACCCCCTGTAAATGCGGACACACTCCCCAGGACCCTCTGCAATGGCTGATACACTCCCCAGGATCTCCTGTAAATAGACACACTCCCTGGGGACCCCCTATCAATACTGACACATTCTTCATGGGATTCCCTTGTAAGTGCTGACACATTCCCTGGGAGCCCCCCGTAAATGCCAACGCACTCACAGGGTCTCATTGAGAATACCTATATACTTCCTGGGACCCCTTGTAACTGCCGACATTCTCCTCAGGACCCCCTGTTAACACTGACACAGTCCCCAGGATCCTGTGCAATTGCTGATACACTCCCCGGGACCTCCTGTAAATACTGACACACTCTTCATGGGATTCTTCTATAAAGCAAATCAAATCAAGTTTAATTATCATTCAGGCTATACATGGATACAGTTGAATGAGACAGTGCTTCTCCAGGGTCAAAGTGCACAACATACATTCAAAATAGTGAAAGAGGAAAACAAACTCATGTCGTTATGCAAGAAAGCACAATGTATAGTTCAAGTCCGTGAGTGACATGCAATCTGCTGGTACAGCTCCTGGCAGTTCTGCCTGTCATTCCACCGATTGAACAGTGGAGGGCAGCACTGATGGGAGAGGCCAGCTCCCTACCGAGCACAGACTTGACGCTACGCCGCCTTCAGTGTCGTCTCACCTGGTCTGCAGCAGCAGGCCAGCCTGCTTGAGGCCTTGTCCTCGCTACAACCAAGGCCACACTGCTACCTCGTCGCCTGTCTCACCGCCAAACAAGGGAATCAGGCCTGCAGCATCTCACATTACCAAGGTCCAACAGGGTCTTGCGATCACAAGAGAAATGTCCAGGACAGTCGCTCACAGTTACACTGCACGCTGCTTTTGTGCACTAACTCCGATTTCTTCGAGTAGCAGGCAGCAACAGGGTCTGCAACCAGGTCAGCTCTTCCGAAACTTCTCCAGCCTGTGCACCGGCTTCTCCTTCTCCCAGCCGACTACTGGCTTCTTCTTCTCTGGCCCATCCACTGGCTTCTCCTTCTCCCAGCCCAGCACCGGCCACCCCTTTTGAGAGGCGGCTGCGTTCGAATGAACCGCCATCTTACCAGAAAAGCATGACTCATTCCCTCGGGACCCCTATAAAAACTTACACGCTCTCCAGGACCCTCTGTAAATACCGGCATACTTCCCGGGACCACTTGTAAATAATGACACTCTGCCAGGGGACCCTGTAAATACCAACACACACACACACCCTTAAATACTGACCCACTGCCCAGGACAACCTGTAAATACCATCACACTCCCGGGACCCCCTGTAAATGACAACACACTCCCCATCCCAGGACTCCCTGTAAATACTGACACACTCCTGGGGACTCCCTGTAAATAGAGATCCACTTCTTGGGACCACCTGTAAATAATGACACACTCCCCAGGATCCCCTGTAAATACCGACACACTCCCCAGGACCCCCTGCAAACACTCACACATTCACTGGGCCCCCCTGTAAATACTGTCACACACCTCGGGACCCCCTGTAAATACAAACGTACTAGCACTGTGCCCAGGAACCACTGTAAATACCGACACATGGTCCAGGACCTCCTGTAAATACAGACACACTCCACTGATCCAATGTAAACAGTGATTGGGAGCAACACAAAGTTCTTACTGTCTCCTGTCCCTTGTCTAGCCCGTGGAGTTCAGTGGTGCCATTGAAGAGGAGTTCACTGTGACGCGACTCTACATCAGCAAGGTGAAATCTGAAGTGAAGATGCTCTTGAAGCGATGTAACCAACTGGAGAACAACCAGAGTGAGTGCAACAAGAAAATGGAAGAGAACACTCGAGAGCTGTCTGCCTGCCAACTCCTCATCTCACAGGTACTGACTGTGGAGGGCAGAGGAGTCTAGCCAGCACAGGGGGGAGGGAGATTCACTCTGTGTCTGACCCTGGGAGTGTGTGATGGGACATTGTGGAGGGAGATTCACTCTGTGTCTGACCCTGGGAGTGTGTGATGGGACATTGTGGAGGGAGATTCACTCTGTGTCTGACCCTGGGAGTGTGTAATGGGACAGTGTGGAGGGAGATTCACTCTGTGTCTGGCCCTGGGACTGTGTGATGGTACATTGGCCCTGATTCTCTCTGCCTGATTTTCTGAGCACCTGCACTATCAAAAGCATCTGCTGCATTTGGCTTCTCTGCAGCTTCCGAAGTGTGGAGATTAGTGCTTCCATGGGAGTTTTGATTTGGAAATGGGGAAGTACCATTACCAGGGTACAGGGTGTTGGTGAGACCATACTTGGAGTGGAACACAGAATCGTACAGCACAGGAACTGGCCCTTTGGCCCATGATGTTGTGCAGAAGTTTTTCTAATGCCATGATGAGGTCACTCTCGGTTGGAGGAGCAATACCCTTATATTCCATCTGGGTAGCCTCCAACTTGGTGACATAAATATCAATTTCTCAAACCTCCGGTAATTTCTCTCCCCCCTCCCTCCCCCTTCTTTTCTCTTCCATTCTGGTTATCCTCTCAACCCTTCTCTACAGCAGCAGAAGACCACACTGGGTTCCAATCCTGTACCTAATGTAGTAGCCACTGGGTGTAAGTTATACACAATAATTTCTGTATACTGTATAAATTTAGCCTCCCCTCTGTGGACTCAGTCTACACTCGGTAAAGCAGCCGACATAATCAAAGACCCCACCCACTCTGGACATTCTCTCTTCTCCCCCAATCGGGCAAAAGATATAAAAGCCTGAAAGCACACACCACCAGGCAAAAGGACAGCTTCTACCCTGCTGATATCAGACTCTAGTCTATAGGACAGGAGGTACAGATCTCTTGTACACTAAGGTGGACTCCTGACTTCACTCTACCTCCTCATGGCCCTTCTGCACCTTATCATTTACCTGCACTGCACTTTCTCTGTAACTGTGACACTCTGTTCTGCATTCTGTTATTGTTTTCCCTTGTTCTACCTCAATACACTGTGTAATGATCTGATCTGAATGAACAGTGTGTAAGACGAGCTTTTCACTGTTTCTCAGTACACGTGATAGCAATAAACCAATTCAAATTCCAATTTTTCAGCACGAGGCCAAGATCCACTCACTGACAGAGTACACTCAGAATGTGGAGCTGAAGAAGCGACACCTGGAGGAAGCTTACGATGCTCTCAATGAGGAGGTGTCCAAGCTGCAGACACAAGGTAACCCCCCCACCCCAGTCCCTGTCCCTGTGTAACTGGTGAGAGAGTATCTGCACATCGTCTGTCCCTGTGACCGTGGTGGGAGAGGTGACACAGCGAGCCTGCAATTGCTTCTGATTTAACCACAATTTACCCTCCCCTGCAGATATGGTGAACAAAATGGAGGAAGAGGTGGAGGACGGGAGATCAGGAGAAGAGGAAGGTGTGAAGGTGAGTAGGCAGGGGCAGGAGGAGGCTGTGTATGCCTGAAAGCCAACACACTTACTCAATGCGATCGAAGCTGGCCACCAGCCCCAAACACAAGGACCCCTGTTAATAATGGTGTCACGTATAATGATGTCATTCCAAACTAGCTCATATAATCACAGATAATGATTATGTCCTCATCCCATTTGCCTATGTTTGGCCCAAGTTCCTTTGAAGCTTTTCCTCTCCATATTTCACCTTCTGATGCTTGACACCCTCACCTGTTCCTCGACAGAGTACCCTGGAGAAGCAGATGGAGAGCCATCGTGACACACACCAGAAGCAGCTGGCTCATCTGCGTGATGAGATTGCAGAAAAGCAGAAGACGATAGATGAGTTGAAAGAGTAAGCTCGCAGAAGGGGCAGTGAGGAGGGAGCACCCCGCTGTGGGAGGGGCAGTGAGGAGGGAGCACCCTGCTGTGGGAGGGGCATTGAGGAGGGAGTGTCACGTTGAGGGAGGGGTGGTGAGGAGGGAGTGTCACGCTGAGCGAGGGGAGGTGAGGGAGTGTCACACTGAGCGAGGGGCGGTGAGGAGGGAGCGTCACACTGTGGGAGGGGTGGTGAGGAGGGAGTGTCACGCTGAGTGAGGGGAGGTGAGGAGGGAGTGTCACGCTGAGCGAGGGGAGGTGAGGGAATGTCACGCTGAGCGAGGGGCAGCGAGGGAGTGTCATGCTGAGCGAGGGGCGTTGAGGGAGCGTCACACTGAGGGAGAGGCGGTGAGGAGGGAGCGTCACGTGTGAGGGGCAGTGAGGAGGGAGCATCACGCTGTGGGAGGGGAGGTGAGGGAGTGTCACGCTGAGCGAGGGGCAGTGAGGGAGTGTCATGCTGAGCGAGGAGTGGTGAGGAGGGAGCGTCACACTGTGGGAGGGGCGGTGAGGAGGGAGCATCACGCTGAGGGAGGGGTGGTCAGGAGGAAGCTCCATGCTGTGGGAGGGGCGGTGAGGAGGGAGTGTCACACTGTGGGAGGGGCTGTGAGGAGGGAGCATCACGCTGAGGGAGGGGTGGTCAGGAGGAAGCTCCATGCTGTGGGAGGGGCGGTGAGGAGGGAGTGTCACACTGTGGGAGGGGCTGTGAGGAGGGAGCGTCACACTGTGGGAGGAGCGGTGAGGAGGGAACGTCACGCTGAGGGAGGGGTGGTCAGGAGGAAGCTCCACGCTGTGGGAGGGGCGGTGAGGAGGGAGCGTCACACTGAGGGAGGGGTGGTCAGGAGGAAGCTCCACGCTGTGGGAGGGGTGGTGAGGAGGGGTACCATGCTGCGAGAGGGGGTGTTGAGGAGGGAGTCCTCAGATGAGCCTGGACGCTATGACTGACCCCAAGATTCCTGTCCAGCCTGAACCAGCAGCTGAACTTGGAGCTTGAGAAACTGCGTGACGATTTCGAGAAGTTGAAAAGTGAGCAGCAGGAAAAAAGCAAAACAATTCAGGAGCTTACGTAAGTGCAGGTCAACACTTCCCGGCCGCACCGTACCTTCAAACCTGAAAACACTCAAATCTCTCAGCCGGTTGGGCAGCATCCATGCAGAATCACTTCATGTTTCAGGTCAAGGCAGAACATATGAACTCTGTTTATCTTTCTCCTCTTTCAGCTGGAACTCCAAACTCCTTCCCTTCCCCCTCCCCCCTCCCCCCTCCCCCCATCTCCCCCCATCTCCACCCTTCTCCCCTCACCCCCTCACCCCCTCACCCCCCTCTGCTTCCCCCATCTCCTTCCTTCCACCTTCCTTGTTTCCTCCCCTGTTCCCTCAGCTCTTACCCCTCCCCTTCCCCACTCACACCTCACCTCCCCTCCTTCCTCCACCTTCCTTTTAACCTACCTTAAGATCAATTTAACCCTTCCCACCTACAGAGCCCTCCATTTTTCAATCATCCACGTGCCTATCTAAGAGTTTCTTAGAGGTCCCTGTAGCATCTGCCTCCCCTACCTCCCTTTGCAGGGCACTCCATAGACACACCATTCTCTGTGTAAAAAAAACTCTTCCCTGATATCACCCCCCTCAAACTTTCCTCCAATCACCTTAAAAAAACGCCTCCTTGTATTAGCCACTTCTGCCCCGCGAAAGAGTCTTTGGCTGTCCCGTTATCTTGTACACCTCTATCAAATCACCTCTCATCCTCCTGTGCTCCAGAGAGAAAAGCCCCAGCTCACTCAACCTATCCTCATAAGACATGCTGTCTAAACCAGACAGCATCCTGGCAAATCTCCTCTGCAGTTCTCCTCTAAAACTTCCACTAGTGCAAAAAATACAGGAATAATGAGGTGGAGGTCCTTCATGATGGATGGGGCCTCTTTGAGGCACTGCCTCTTGCTAATGTCCTCGGTGTTGGGGAGGTTTGTCCCTGTGATGGATGTGGCTGAGTTTACAACCATCTGCAGTCTCTTGTGATACTTGGCATTGGAGCCTCCACACCAGGCGGTGATGCACCCAGTCAGAATGGTCTCCACTGTACATCTGCAGAAATTTGCTTGAGTCTTTGGTGATCCACCAAATCTCCTCAAACTCCTAACGAAGTAGAACCACTAGTGTGCCTTCTTCGTGATGGCATCAGTGTGTTGGGCCTACTTTTGTGTTTCCTAAAGGTGGGCTGGTCAGTGAGTAGCTGGTTCCAGTAAGATGCTCCTTTTTTGTTCATAAGTGGTGTTTCTCTATGCCCTTCATAATTGTGTACACAACTATCAGGTCCCCCCTCAACCCCCTCCGCTCCAGAGCGAACTGACCCAGCCTCATAGCTGAAATGCTCCGCTCCCAAGGAACATCCTGGTGAATGTCCTCTGCACCCTTTCCCAGTACTGTCACATCCTTCCTAGAGCAATTACATTGTGTCGAGAAATTACCCCTCAGATCCCCTCAATTTCCCCACCTTAAATCTATGCCTCTTGTTCTAGACACCCCTGCTGGTGAAAGAAGGTTCCTCCTATCTACCCTATCTATACCGCTCATAATTTTGTACCCCTTGTACCCCTTCAGCCTCCTCAACTTTAAGGAAAGCAAACCCAGCCTATCCAGTCTCTCCCAATGACTTACATGGAAAGGTAATCCATGTGTGGAGCCAAAAGAGACGGGGGGAGATCTTAAATGAATTGTTTGCATCTGTATTTACTCGGGAGATGGACACAAAGTCCGTAGCTGTGAGGCGAAGCAGCAGTGAGGTCACGGACCCTATACAGATCACAGAGGAGGAGGAGTTTGCTGTCTTGAGGCAAATTAGTGTGGATAAATCCCCAGGGCCTGACAAGGTGTTCCCTTGGATCCTGCGGGGGGCTAGTGTAGAAATTGCAGGGGTGCTAGCAGAAATATTTAAAATGTCTTTTGCCATGGGTGAGGTGCCAGAGGATTGGAGGATATATAAGTATTTGGATAGACATGGACTGATTAAGGATGGTCAACATGTCTTCATACATGGTAGGCCATGTCTAACCAATTTTGTAGAGTTCTTCAAGGAGGTTACCAAGAAAGTTGATGAAGGCAAGGCAGTGGATGTTGTCTACATGGACTTTAGCAAGGCATTTGACAAGATCCTACATAGGAGGCTGATCAAGAAGGATCAGTCGTTCAGCGTTCAAGATGAGGTAGCAAATTGGACTATACATTGGCTTTGTGGGAGAAGCCAGAGGGTGGTAGTAGATGGTTGCCTCTCTGACTGGAGTCCTGTGACTAGTGGAGTACCACAGGGATCAGTGCTGGGTCCATTGTTGTTTGTCATCTATATCAATGAACTGGATGATAATGTGGTAAACTGGATCAGCAAATTTGCAGATGACACCAAGATTGAGGGTGTAGCTTATAGCGAGGAAGATTATCATCGCTTACAGCAAGATCTAGACCAGCTGGAAAAACAGACTGAAAAATAGCAGATGGAATTTAATGTAGACAAGTGCAAGGTTTTGCAGTTTGGTAGGATCAACCAGGGTCGGTCTTATACAGTGAACAGCAGGGCACTAAGGAATGTGGTAGAACAAAGGGATCTGGGAATACAGATACATAATTCCTTGAAAATTGTGTCGCAGGTAGACTGGGTCGTAAAGAGAGCTTTTGGCACATTGGCCTTCATAAATCAATGTATTGTGTACAGAAGATGGGATGTTATGTTGAAGTTGTATAAGAGGTTGGTGAGGCCTAATTTGGAGTATTGTGTGCGGTTTTGGTTACCAACCTACAGGAAAGATGTAAACAAGGTTGAAAGAGTGCACAGAAAATTTACAAGTATGTTTCGAGGAGGACCTGAGTTATAGGGAAAGGTGGAATAGGTTAGAATTTTATTACCTCGAAGTAGAAGATTGAGGGGAGATTTGATAGACAAAATTGTTAGGAATATACATAGGTAGACAGATAAATGCACACAGACTTTTTCCACTAGAGGATAAGGGTGAAAGGTGAAATGTTTAAGGGGAACATGAGGAGAAGAACAAGAGGATATAGATTTAAGGTAAGAGGTAGGAATTTTCAAGGGGATTTGAAGGGGATTATTTTGTACAATGTAAGTCACTACAGGGAGGACATGACTGCAGTGCAGAGGAGATTCACCAGGAGTTGCCTGGGATGGAATTCATTGAAAACTTCAGCACAGAAACAGCCCTTTTGGCTCATCTAGTCTGTGCCAAACCATTTAATCTGCCTAGTTCCATTGACCTGCACCCAGATCATAGACCTCCCATCCATGTACCCATCCAAACCTCTTCAGTCAGAGAGTATTGAGAGCGTGGAATGAGCTGCCAGCACAAGAGGTGGATGTAATTTTGTTTTCCATGTTTAAAAGAAGTTTGGATAGGTACACTATCTATAGGGTAATTTTCTATACTCCTGTCATGTAGCCCCTCCATCTCCTTAGCTCTAAGGATAGCAAATCCACCTTATCCAGTCTGTCCCAATGACTGACACACTCTTGAAAGTGGCATCACACAAGAACATCTGGCATTTTGATCTTCATAAATCAAAATATTGAGTACAGAAGATGGGACGTTATGTTGAAATTGTATAAGACGATGGTGAGGCCTAATTTGGAGTGCTGTGTGAAGTTCTGGTCACCTACCTACAGGAAAAATGTCAATAATATTGAAAGTGTACGGAGAAAAATTTACAAGGATGTTTCCAAAACTCGTATACTTGAGTTTTAGGAAAAGGTTGAATGGGTTAGGACTTTATTCTCTGGAGTATGGGAGAGTGATGGTGTGGAGAGCTATGGTCTGGCTTCAGATAGATAGGACTAGGCAGAAAACCAGGCTGGCACAGCCAGAAAGCCATTATCTGTGTGGCAGTGCTCGATGACTCCATCGCAAGCAACGGCCAAGTGAATATTATTGCAGTCGGTCAGTCACATTGTGCCACAGGTCGAGGGGGGAATGATTTAAAGAGGTTTGTTTGGGGGGGGGGTGGCAGCGAGAGCGGGTGTCTCTCAGCATCTCCCATTATTTCCACCACCCCCACCCCTGCAGATTTCTCCACGAGAAACACGAGCAGTCCAGGCAGGATCTTAAGGGACTTGAAGAGACTGTGGTGAGTAGTCACAGCGGGGGGGTATGCAGTTCAGGGTCAAAGGAGGGGCAGTGAGGAGAGAACACTGTGCTGTGGGACGGGCGGTGAGGAGGGAGCGCCGTGCTGTGGGAGGGGTGGTGAGGAGGGAGCGTCATGCTATGGGAGGGGCGGTGAGGAGGGAGCGCCGTGCTGTGGGAGGGGCGGTGAGGAGGGAGCACCGTGCTGTGGGAGGGGTGATGAGGAGGGTGCATTGTGCTGTGGGAGGGGTGGCACCACGCTGTGGAGGGGGCAGTGAGGAGGGAGTTTTGCGCTGTGGGAGGGGTGGTGAGGAGGGAGCACTGTGATGTGGAAGGGACGGTGGAGGAAGAGTTGCACTGAGGGAGGGAGCGAGTGCCATGCTGTGGGAGGGATGGTGAGGAGGGTGCACCGCGCTGTGGGTGGTGAGGAGGGAGAGCCGAGCTGTGGGAGGGGTGGTGAGGAGGGAGTGTCATGTGGGAGGGGTGAGAGAAAACAGTGAAAAGTGTCATAAATCAAAAGCTGTAATCACTTTGGCTGTTGAAACAATCTGTAATTTGCTCCTGGGTACACAACCCCCTCAGAAACCATGAAGTCCTCATAAGGTCCACTGCCCACAACCACCCTACCTTTCTGATGATACACTCTGTTCCTCTCTCCTCAGGCACGAGAACTTCAAACTCTGCATAACCTACGAAAACTTTTTGTTCAAGACCTCACCACACGTGTCAGGAAAGTAAGTGATGGCGGGCCACAGTGCTCGGGGTTACAGACAGACCAGCTGGGAGCTTATCCAGTAGAGGGGCAGGCAGGTTTGAGGGGAAGTGTGTGTGTGTAAACATCCTTGTTTTTAGCTCTCACCACCCTCCCCTCTGGTCTTTGCTACTTCCTTACTGTCTAAGAATGGGGTAAATTGCTCCCAATCCCAGGTGACAAGACGGTATGAACATGGAAAGGGGGAGAGGGAATTGGTGAGGGTGAGAAATGTCTGGCATCTGGGATTTGCTACCTAAGAGTACAGTGGATTCAAATCTGACAGGAGGGGGGATTCCGGAGGGAATGCTGGAAGGGCAAATGGCAAAATAACTGTGGGAGGGGGTGGTGAGAAGGGAGCTGGGCACTATCAGGTGGGTGGTGAGGAGGGAGTGCCACGCTGTGGGAGGGGCAGCAAGGAGGAAGCCCCTCAGGAGGGGTGGTGTGGAAGGAGCACTGCACTGCAGGAGGGGCGGTGAGGAGGGAGCTTTCCAGCAGGGAGAGCAAGAAGGGTGGGCTAGTGAGGAGGGAGCGCTGTGGGAGGGAGGGATGCAGCAGAGATCCTTCTCTCTGCCTACCCCACCCTCCCGATTCCTGTCACCACTGCCTGAGCAGCAGACATCTCCATTCCCCCCATCCCCCCAGAACACTGAGCTGGAAGCAGACGACAGCGGTGGGTGCGTCTCACAGAAACAGAAGATATCCTTTCTTGAGAACAACCTGGATCAGCTTACAAAGGTTCACAAACAGGTAGAGCTCAGGGGTCGGGTGGGGAGGGTCGGTCAGAGGACTGGTGGGTGGGGGGGGGGAGAGGGTCTGTTTGGGAGGTACAGTGGGAGGAGGAGGAGGAGGTGGGGTCATAAGTAGAGATAAGAGATCGTGCAGTTAAGTTGTTGAAGGTTGATCAACTCATGACCAATGGGTTTGGGTATCCTCTTCCCGACCCCTGTTCTGTTCCCCCTCTCCCGATGTGGACAGCCTCGCAAATGCCCCCTGCTTCTCGATCCTATCTGTAACGCAGGGACTAGAAGTGGACACGTTGCTCTAAGTATGCTCCAACCAGAGGGCAATACAGGCCTCGGACGGCCTACAGACACAAAAACAGGAGCAGGAGTCAGCCACTCGGCTCCTCAAGACTCCACGTTGAGCAACATGATGGTGGCTGATCACCCCATCCCTTCTTCCCCACAGCCTTCAGTCCTCCCTCTAACCACCAAACATTTATCCCTCTCCTATTTAATACCTTCCACCATCCCCAGGGGTAGAGAATTCCTGAGATTCCAAGTTTATGGCCATGGGCATACATACCTAGGAGGGAGATTGAAAACCCGGCTGTGTGGTGCCATAACAACCTCTCACTCAACGTCAGTGAAACCAAAGAGTTAATGATCAACTACAGGAAGAGTAAGTCAGAATCCATGAGCCAGTCCTCATCAGGAGATCAGATCAGATTTGCAGAAAATCAGTAACTTTAAATTCCTTGGCGTTATTAAACCAGAGGATCTGTCCTGGGACAGTACATCAGTGACTTCACAAAAAAGGCACAACAGTGCCTCAACTTCCTTAGAAATGTGCATACGTTCAGCACGTCATCTGAAACTTTGACAGAATTCTATAGATGCACAGTGGAGAGTATCCTGACTGGTTGCATCATGGCCTGGTATGGAAACACTAATACTCAGGACTGGGGGACCCTACAGACAGTAGTGGATACAGCCCAGTCCATCGTAGGCAATTCTCTCCCCACCACTGAGCACATTTACATGGAGCACTGGCACAAGAAAGCAGCACCAGTCATCAAGGACCCCCACCGTCCAGGCTATGCTCTCTTCTCACTGCTGCCATCAGGGCAGGAGGTACAGGAGCCTCAGGTCCCACACTACCAGGTTCAGGAACAGTTCTGACCCTACAACCATCAGACTCCTGAACCATTGTGAACATCTTCACTCACCACAACTCTGAACTGATTCCACAACATGCAGACTCACGGACTCTTTGTAATTCATGTTTTCATTTTTTATTGCACAAATTGTCTTATAGAGCATAGAACACTACAGCAGAGTACAGGCCCTTTGGCCCATGGTGTTGTACTGACCTTTTAACCTACTCTAAGATCTTTTGAGCATTGGTAGTTTGTCAGTGTTCGTTTATGTATAGCTTTCATAAATTCCACTGTATTTCATTATTTTTCTGCAAGAAAATAAACCTCAAGATAGTATATGCAGTGGAGAAAATACTCCCACCCTATCCAGCCACTCCTTATAATCCAATCCCTCCAGTCCTGGTAACATCCTCATAGACCTTTTCTGCACCCTCACAGCTTAATGACATCCTTCCTCTAGCAGGGCAACTGGAACTGCACTCACTTTTCCAAGCTGGCCATGTCTTCTGCTCTCTGCTTCCTCTCTTTCTACTGAGTGTGTCCCGGGCTCTGGAATCCCTATATTTCCTTAACTATTCTAAGGGAGGTATGTGGTGAAACTGGGACATTCACCACCAGACAGGGCTCTGGAGGCCCAGTCACCGATGCCACCTGAGGAGGAGGGAGGTGGATCTCGAGGCACAGAAGCATTGGGGGGGGTGAGGAGAGGATCAACCATAGCCATGCTGAATGAAGGAGCAGTCAAGGGGCTCCCCTGTGTCCCTGACCCACCTCTTCCCTGCTGCCTCTCACCAAGCACCCCCGACTTTCCTCTCCCACACCCACAAGCCTTCATGGGGAGAATTCCTGAGTCACTCTAGCTCCGCAGTGTGGTCAGGAGTGTTGCTTGGGGGTTGGAAATGTTGTGGCCATTTTGTTTCTTCTGCTCTGTCTTTGAATGGTCCCTCCCAACTTCTCTCTCTCTGTTTATTGCTCCCGCCTGCCTCCCTCCTGTCCCAATGGCTGCAGGTGATGATCTGGCACGATGAGGTACCTCTCTCTTCCCACCACCCATTTAACCCCCACCTTGCACCTCTTCACTACATTCCTTGCCACCCTCCTCCGGCTGTGGGACTGCACGGCACTTGTGTCAGAATGGCATGGAGCAGTCATCAGTCACCCATTACACCCAAGTCACTATGCCTGAGCTTCCCCAAAGAGTCCCTGGCACAACCCAGACCAGGCACCCAGCTCTTCCAGAGAAACCAGGGCATCCCTCTCGTGATGCGCCATTACCGCTTCGCCAACCCCTCCCTCAGCGCAGCACTCCCTCCTCACCACCCTCCCACAGTGTTCACTCCTCACCGCCCCTCCCACATCAACCCAATAACAGTCAGCTCATTTGCCTTTGTGAGGCACCATGGAGGAAGCTTGCTGAACGCTGGGCAGGTGCTGACTCTTCCAGAGTGGGTCTCATTACAGTCGAGGAGCTCCGACCTCAGGACAATGCAGTCATAACTTCCAATTTGTACACACTCCCTCCCACCCCACCTACTCCACTGTCCTTGTCCACCACACCAATATCTCAGCATCCTACCGGAAGCTCCTCCATCTCATAATGCCAACAGGTGGGTTGGAGAGTCCAGTTGATGCCCAAAATTGGCACCCTGCTCCCGACCTGATGTAGCACCCACCCCGTCACCTTCACTACCCCTCATATGCTGCTTTGGGTACATCTCTCATCTGTTCAGGCCTGCCCACTTGCATGCCCTGCCTCAGAATGGGGAGAACTCAAGCATGCTGCTTCACCCTGCCCTACCCGAGTAACACTTGGAGGGTTCTTCCAAATCTCAGCTGAGAAAGAACTTCCAGGTCCTACCCAAGTGGAGTCAATGTGAATCCTGATTGGATGTTGTGATCCTTTGAAAGTCAGACACACTCTGGTTGTTTTCTCTGGAGGCTGAGTGGAGAGCTAATAGACATTTATAAGATTATGAGAGGCATAGAAGAAGTAGAGAGCCGGTATCTTTTTCCCCAAAGTTGTAATGTCTAATAGTAGAGGTCATTCACTTAAGGTGTGAGGGGGAAAGTTTGTTTACACGGTGTGGTGGGTGCCTGGAATACACTGCGAAGCAGATACAAAAGAAATGCTTGAGACTGTGAAACACACGGATGTGCAGGGGCTGGAGGGATATGGACATTTTAACCTACTCCGTCAATCTAACCTTTCCCTCCTACATAGCCCTCCATTTTTCTTTCATCCATGTGCCTAGTTCCTAATGTATTTGCCTCTACTGCCACCCCTGACAGATCAGTCCACACACCCACCATTCTCTGTGTGCAAAATACCTACCTCTGACATCCCCCTTATACTTCCCTCCAATCAGTGTAAGATGATGCCCCCGGTATCAGCCATTGCCGCCCTGGGAAAAAGTCTCTGGCTGTCCATTTGATCTATGCCTCTTACCGTCTTGTACACCTCTTTCAAGTCACTTCTCATCCTCTTTGTTCCCACGAGAAAAGCCCTGGCTCACCTACCATGGGGAACTGTGTCAAATGCCTTACTAAAATCCATGTTCACCACATCCACTCTCCACCTTCATCAAATTGTTTTGTCAATTCCACAAAGAATTCAATCAGGCTCATGAAGCACGACCTGCTCCTCACAAAACCATGCTGACTGTCCCTAATCAGACTATGCCTCTCCAAATGCTTGTAAATCTTGTCTCTAGGAATCCGCTTCAATAGTTCGCTCTTTTCTTGTCTTTTTTCCAAGGAGGTGTGTATTGTCCATCTGCCAATCTCCCACAGTCACCATTAACATGTAATCCTGCCTATGTGAATGTCACAGCGCAGTTCCACCATCCCAGCAATGGTGGCGCTGCAGCCAGTATATTGCTCCCCATTCCAATGTGAAACTCTTCAATCTTTGCTTCACCTTTGAGTTCTACACCTGTATTTATAATAGGATTTGACAGTGTCATAGAATCATAGAACAATACAGCACGGATATGGACCCTTCAGCCCAATTAGTCCATGCTGACCACAGTGTTCCAATTTCATCTGTTCAGCCTGTATCCCTCTGAGCCCCTCTGAGTCCCTATCCAAGTGCTTCTTAAACACTTAAATACTATTGTGTCTACCTCAACCACTTCCTCTGGCAGTTTGTGTACTGGCCATCCTCCGCATAAAAAAGGTGCCCCTGAGGTTCCTTTCAAATCTTTCACCTCTCACCCTAAACCTATGGCCCCCTACCCTGGGGAAAAGACTTTACTGTATATGTTCCTGTAACTTATCTGTATGTTACTCATTCTGCTACATCCCAAGGAATGCAAACCTAGCCTGGCCAATCTCTCCCTATAACTCAAGCCCTCTAGCCCTGGTAATAATCTTGTACATCTCTGCACACCTTCCAGTTTAACCCCATCTTTCCTGTAACAGGGTACACAATACTCCAAGAGCTGCCTCACCAACATCTTGTACAATTGCTATAACTCAATGCCCTGACTGATGAAGGCCAGCATGCCAAGTGCCTTCTTCACCTCCCTGTCTACCTGTGATGCCACTTTCAACAAACTATGCACATGTACCCCTGCTTCCTCTGTTTCACCACACTCCCTAGAGCCCTATCATTTGTAGTACAAGTCCCAGACTGGTTTGACTTTCCAAAATGCATTATCTTACACATATCTGTACTGAAATCCATTTGCCACTCCTCGGTCCAATTTCCTAATTGATCAAGGCCCCTTTGTAATCTATGATAACCTTCTTTGCTATCAACAAAACCTCCTCATTTTGTGATATTCACAAATGTATTCATATTGTGCATTCACAAACAAATCATTTATATAAATAACAAATTACAAGGGTCCCTATTCTGGTCCCTGCAGCACACCACTAATCAACAGCCTCCAATCCAAGTAAACTCATCAAACTATAGTAGGGCCATCCTACCTGTTCTAGCTCCCTATCCAGTGTGGTAACTCTTCCATTTGTTTCTTTAGTCTTTCCACCTCTATTTTCTTTGCCCCTATTTTGTTATGTGACCTGGCTATGTAAATGTCATGGCACAGTACCATCATCCCGCCAGCAGAGGTGCTGCTGGTGTCGGTCACATCTCCTCGGGCTCTCTGTGGCTTGGTGCGGCCAGCTTTTTATTCCTAGCTCCCGTGTATTATTTTGCATGCCATCCATCTAGATCATTTCATTGCAACAGTGCATCAAGGTAGAACAAGGAAAGCAATAACAGAATGTAAAATAAAGTGTCAGTTACAAAGAAAGTACAGTGCAGGGAGACAGTAAGGTGCAAGGACATAATGAGGTAGGCCATGAGGTCAAGAGTCCACCTTATTGTACTAGGGAACTGAACAATAGACTGATAACAGTCGGGTAGAAGCTGTCCTTCAGCCTGGTGGTGTGTGCTTTCAGGCTTTTGTATCTTCTGTCTGATGCAAGAGGGGAGAAGAGAGGATGTCTGGGGTGGGTGGAGTATATGATTATTCTGGCTGTTTCACTGAGACAGTGGGAAGTGTAGACAGAGTCCATGGAGGGCAGGCTGGTTTCCGTGATGTGCTGAGCTGTGTCACAAGTCTGAAGTTCCTTGTGGTCACAGGCAGAGCAAACTGTGATGCTTCTTGATAGGATGCTTTCTGTGCTGTCGCGATAAAGATTAGTGAGGGTCAATGAGGCCATGCCATTTCTTCAAATTTCTGTAACCTCCTGAGGAAATAGAGATGGTGGTGAGCTTTCTCGGCTGTGATGCGAACGTGGTTGGACCAGAACATGCAATTGGAGATGTTCATTCCTAGCAACTTGAAGCTCTCAACCCTCCCGTTATTAGCATGGATGACATTTACAGGAGCCTGCACACTGCCAACCCCCTGCCCCACCTTTCTGAAGTCAATAACCATTGGTTTGCTGACATTGAGGGAAAAGTTATTGTCGTGACACATCTCCAAACTCTCTATCTGTTTGTTGGCTCATCATCATTTGCGATTCAGCTCACTACAGTGATATCATCTGTCGGCTGATAGATTGCCCCTTCATTTTAGACTGTGCTTCAACTTGTTGTCAGGGCGTGTACACATATTGATACTCGGGAAGGTGGGGGCGTTTGCTCCTTGTGGTGAACATTCATCACACAAAGGGGTAGGGTATGCTGGTGATACTGAGGTCTGCAGAGATTACTTCTCTCAGAGAGAGGGGAGGGAATGTCTGGAATTGTCTGCCCCTGACCTTGGGGGGCAGGTGGAGGCTGAGTCTTTGGGAGGTGGGGATTAAAGAGGTGGGCAAAGCAATGTTTGGGAGATAGGGTGAGGGTGGAATTGAGAGCTGTGGGAAACTGGGATGGAAGAGGAGATGAGGCCTGGAGTAGAACAGCCATGATCACACTGAGAGAAGTGCGACAAGTAATTCTTGTGACTATTTCCTGGTGCTCTGAAGCCTGGAAGTTACTCCAAGCAAGCCCAAAATTCCGGGAATTAATCAAGCATAATGCAGAACAGTACAGTGCGGGAACGGGCTCTCCAGCCCACCATGTTGTGCCGAATGAATTGAACCTAATCTAATCGCTCTTCACTGCACATTGACTACATCCATGTACCAAGCCAAAAGCCTCTAGAATGCCTCTATTGTATCTGCCTCCATCACCATTCCTGGCAGCACATTCCAGGCACCCAACTCTCTGTGTGGTAAAGAAAACTTGCCCCACATTTTAAACTTTCCACCTCTCACCTTAAATGCCTGTCAACTCTATCTACACCTCTCATAGTCTTACAAACCTCCATCAGGTCTCCCCTCAGTCTCTGCTGCTTCAGAGAAAACAACCCAAGTTTGTCCAACCTCCCTTTATAGCTCACACCCTCTAATCCAGGCAGCACCCTAGTGAACCTCCTCTGCTCCCTCTCCAAAGAAAATGTCAAGGTGGCGGGGAGGGGGTTTCTGGGGCTGATCCCAGCCACTTACTTCACCAATTGACTGACAGATGTTTTCCTTCCTGCCGATCTCTTCCCTTTGTCGTGGGGGGATCCCTGAACGGGACGACTACGCCCAGCTGGTTCGTGACAATGCAGACCTGCGTTGTGAGCTTCCGAAGCTGGAGAAACGACTGCGGGCTACGGCTGAGAGAGTGCGGGCCCTGGAGGCAGCACTGAAGGAGGCGAAGGAAGGAGCGGTGAAGGACCGCCGGCGCTACCAGCTGGAGGTGGAGCGCATCAAAGAGGTGGTGCGCTCCAAGAATGGACCCAAGAGGACACACACAGCGCAGATTGGTGAGAAAGGGGAGCGGATGTCCCACTGCAACCTGACCGACCTTACAAGGCGGCGCTCCCTCCTCAACTCCACTCCCTCATCATGATGCTCCCTCCTCACCACTCCTCCCTCAGTGTCACTACCCCTTCCATACTCCTCCCTCCTTGCCACCCATCCCAGAGCGCAACGCTCCCTCCTCGTCACCCCTCCCATAATGTGGCACTCTCCTCACCGATCATCTCAGAGTCTGTGATTCTGAGGCTCTGCCTTTCTCTTGCAGCGAAGCCAATTCGCCCAGGACACCACCCAGCTTGCTCCCCTCTGGGTCTGCAAGTCACTCGTAACCCTGACTCCTGCAACTTCAGCAATGCCCTCTTCCATACGTACCACCCTTTCTGCCTGGCTGACAGCTCCAAGATCAAATAGTAAGTGTGGATGGAGCTTCACTCTGTGCCTGACCCCGGGAGTGTGTGATGGGACAGTGTGGAGGGAGATTCACTCTGTGCCTGACCCTGGAAGTGTGTGATGGGACAGTGTGGAGGGAGGTTCACTCTGTGTCTGACCCTGGGAGTGTGTGATGGGACAGTGTGGAGGGAGATTCACTCTGTGTCTGACCCCGGGAGTGTGTGATGGGACGGTGTGTAGGGAGCTTCACTCTGTGTCTGACCCCGGGAGTGTGTGATGGGACAGTGTGGAGGGAGCTTCACTCTGTGCCTGACCCCGGGAGTGTGTGATGGGATGGTGTGGAGGGAGATTCACTCTGTGTCTGACCCTGGGAATCTGTGATGGGACAGTGTGGAGGGAGCTTCACTCTGTGTCTGACCCCGAGAGTGTGTGATGGGACGGTGTGTAGGGAGCTTCACTCTGTGTCTGACCCTGGGAGTGTGTGATGGGACAGTGTAGAGGGAGATTCACTCTGTGTCTGACCCCGGGAGTGTGTGATGGGACAGTGTGGATGGAGCTTCACTCTGTGACTGACCCTGGGAGTGTGTGATGGGACAGTGTGGATGGAGCTTCACTCTGTGAC
This sequence comes from Mobula birostris, assembly GCF_030028105.1. Taxonomy (NCBI): domain Eukaryota; kingdom Metazoa; phylum Chordata; class Chondrichthyes; order Myliobatiformes; family Myliobatidae; genus Mobula; species Mobula birostris. The sequence goes on from NC_092402.1 coordinate 52,402,498, forward strand.
TGACCCTGGGAGTGTGTGATGGGACAGTGTGGATGGAGCTTCACTCTGTGTCTGACCCTGGGAGTGTGTGATGGGACAGTGTGGAGGGAGATTCACTGTGTGTCTTACCCTAGGAGTGTGTGATGGGATGGTGTGGAGGGAGATTCACTCTGTGTCTGACACTGGGAGTGGGTGATGGGACGGTGTGCAGGGAGATTCACTCTGTGTCTGACCGTGGGAGTGTGTGATGGGATCGTGTGGAGGGAGATTCACTCTGTGACTGACCCTGGGAGTGTGTGATGGGACAGTGTGGATGGAGCTTCACTCTGTGACTGACCCCGAGAGTGTGTGATGGGACAGTGTGGAGGGAGCTTCACTCTGTGTCTGACCCTGGGAGTGTGTGATGGGACAGTGTGGAGGGAGATTCACTGTGTGTCTGACCCTAGGAGTGTGTGATGGGATGGTGTGGAGGGAGATTCACTCTGTGTCTGACACTGGGAGTGGGTGATGGGACGGTGTGCAGGGAGATTCACTCTGTGTCTGACCGTGGGAGTGTGTGATGGGGCAGTGTGGAGGGAGATTCACTCTGTGTCTGACCCCGGAAGTGTGTGATGGGACAATGTGGAGGGAGAATTCACTCTGTGTTTGACCCCGGGAGTGTGTGATGGGATGGTGTGGAGGGAGATTCACTCTGTGTCTGACTCTTGGAGTGTGTAATGGGAGGGGGTGGATGAGCCTTACCCTGTATGGGTGTGTGCCTACTTATATGTTGAGTGAGTCTGTTGTGTGTGTCTCATTGGGAATTTGATTCAGGCATGTACTGACTGATTCCTCCCTTCCCAAGCTCAATAGGTGAACCCTGCAGCAGTGTGCCCACCGATTGCCTTGACCTCTGTCAGAAGGAGATTGTGGATAATGGTACGATTTATCGACCTGCCCTTTTCTTGTGTTGCTGGAAGTTTCTGAGACTGGTGATAACCTACCGCAACGACGATTGGCATTATATGGGAATGGTGTTCACACTTGGCCAGTTTACACATCACCTGGCATGTAATGGCAATGAACGCAGGCCAGTGCGAGACATCAGCACTTGATAGTCACATCGGAAACAGAGGGCAGTTTGGACTGATTGCTGCGTAATGGCAGTAAACACAAGCCAGTGCAAAACACCATCACTTGAAGCTTGTGTAGAACAAGCTGGTTTAGAGTATGTAAGGATATCAAACACAGGCCAGCACTTGATGGTCATCCAGGAAACACAGGGCAGTTTGGATTGAATGGTGTGCGAAGGCAGCAAACACACTCTAGCACACAAACAGGTCCTTTGGCCCATCTAGTCTGTGCCGAACCACTATAACTGTCTACTCCCATCGACCTGCATAGGGCCCATAGCCCTTCAAACCCCTATCATCTTCATATCTAGCCAACATTCTCTTAAACACTGAAATCAAGCTCGCATGTACCACTTGTGCTGGCAACTCATTCCACACACTCATGACCCTCTGAGTGAAGAAGTTTCCCCTCACGTTCTCCTGAACTTTTCACCTTTCACCCTTAACCTATGACCTCTGATTGTAGTCCCACCCAACCTCAGTGGAAAAAGCCTGCTTGCATTAACCCTATCTATACCCCCCATAATTTTGTATACCTCCATCAAATCTCATCTCGATCTTCTACATTCCTAGGAATAAGGTCCTAACCTATTCAGTCTTTCCTTATAACTCAGGTCACGCAGACCTGGCAGCACCCTTGAAATTTTCTCTGTACTCTTTCAATCTTAGTTTCTGTACTTCTTTCCTGTAGGTAGGTGACCAAAACTGCACCAATAATCCAAATTAGGGCCTCACCAACATCTTGTCGAAATTCAACATAACATCCCAACTCCTGTACTCAATACTTCGGTTTATGAAGGCCAATGAGCCCAAAGCTTTCTTTACAACTGTCTACCTGTGATGCCATTTTCAATAAATCATGGGCCAATATTCCCATGTTCCTTTATTCTACCACACTCTTCAACGTCCTACCATACACTAAGTAAGGTCCACCCTGGTTGGTCCGACCGAAGTGCAACACCTCGCACTCGTCTGGATTAAATTCCATCTGCCATTTTTCAGCCCACTTTTCCAGCCTTCCTCACTGTCCACAACATTTACAATCTTGGTGCCATCCGTAAATTTGCTGTTATCCACATTATCATCCAGATCACTGATATAGATGACAAACAACAACAGATCCAGCACCGGTCCATGTGGTACTCCACTAGTCACAGGCCTCCAGTCAGAGAGGCAACCCTCTACTATCACTCTTTGTCTTCTCCCATAAAGCCAATGTCTGATCCAATTTACTACCTCATCTTGAATGCTAAGTGACTGAACCTTCCTGACCAACCTCCCACATGGGACCTTGTCAAATGCCTTGCAGACAACATCCACTGCCTTGCCTTCATCAACTTTCCTGGTAACTTCCTCGAAAAACTCTAACTATCCTTAGTGAGTCTATGTATATCCAAATACTTATATATTTAGTCCCTGAGAATACCTTCCAATACATTCCTACTACTGATGTCAAGCTCATCAGCCTATAATTTCCTGGTTCATGATTATAGCCTTTCCTAAACAGCAGAACAACATTGGCTATCCTCCAATCCTTCGATACCTCTCCTGTTGCTAAGAATGATTTAAGTATCTGAGCTAGGGCCCAGAGATTTAAGTATCTGAACTAGGGCCCCAGAAATTTCTGCACTTGTCCCTTATAGGGTCCGAGGGAACACCTTGTCACCCTAATTAGCCTCAGGACAGCAAACACCTTCTCTGTAATCTGTATAGGGTCCATGAAGTTGATGCCGCTTTGCCTCAATTCTATGGACTCTGTGTCTGTCTGAGTAAATATTAATTTAAGGTCTCTCCCATCACTTTTGGCTCCACACATGGATTATTACCTTTCTGATCTCCCAGAGGAACAATTTTGTCCCTTGCAATCCTGATGCAGGTAACTGGTACAGAATGCCCGTGTAAAACACAGACCAGTTGAACTAATTATTGTTTTCTCTGTTCACGCTCCCTCCCTCCCTGTGTACTAATCACTGTTTTACCTTGCTCCCTCCCTCCCTGTGTATTAGTCACTTTGTTTCTCCATTCAATCTCCCTGGACTGCCTCTCCCTCCCCCTCCCTCCATTCCTGTGTCCAAATCATTGTATTTTCTGTTCATCGCTCACCCTCTCTGTGTACTAATCACTTTTTTTTTCTGTTCACTCTCACCCAATCCCACCCTGACCATTTGGTCAATCCCTTCTCCACAGGGAATGAGACGGACATCAATGACAACAGGTGAGCACCAGACTCCCATGGTCCTCTTAGCATGAATGAGCGGGCCAGCACTCGTATCAGAAGCAGGGCTTCAAATCTCACCTCGGTGGACGTGGAAGTAAAACTGACACGTTTTTTCAAATAAACTTACAAGCTCTCTACCCAAGAAATTGAGAGAGGGAGGTCAATTTGTAAATTGGTTTATTACTGTCATCACGGTGTACTGAAAAACATTTGATTTTGCATGCCACCCATACAGATTATTTCACCACATTGAGGTAGAACAAGGGAAAACAATAATAGAATGCAACACGCAGGGAAAGTACAAGTGCAGGTAAACAATAAGGTGCCTGGGTCATAATGAGGCCTAGAGCCCAATTAATCGTACTGGGAGACCATTCGATAGTCTTCCTTCTTTCTTTTCAAATCTTTTTATTGTTATATTATACAAAAGAAATAACATGAGCACATTGAAATAACAACACTTACAATGTCTCAAAGAAGACATTATCTTAAAGATTGAAAAAAAAATTTTGTGATAACCAAAAAAACTTACTAAGCAGAAAAAGTGGGAGAAGAAAAAAACAATAGTCTTCTAATGCAAACAAGAGGAATACTGCAGATGCTGGAAATTCAAGCAACACACATCAAAGTTGCTGGTGAACGCAGCAGGCCAGGCAGCATCTCTAGGAAGAGGTACAGTCGACATTTCAGGCCAGGACCCTTCAGAATCAGGTTTATTATCACCGGCATGTGACGTGAAATTTGTTAACTTAGCAGCAGCAGTTCAATGCAATACATAATCCAGTATAGTGTGGTCGCGCTGATACACAACGAGTGAAAGCAACACACTGAGTTGAGCAGGGTCTGGTTGAACTGCTTACTGTTTCAATCCACGTGCGATTATGTGCCTGCTCCCAGCATCCCCTGCTCTTTGCGGGGTGGAAGTGACGTAGGCTTCCAGGCCAAGGCCTGCCCCGCACTCAGAGCCCTCTCGGTTGCCGCTGGCTGCAGACTCGCCCGCGACTGCTGGAGCCCGTTGGCTTGCCGCATGGGCGAGCCGCCACATGGACCCGCCCCCCCCCCCCCCCCCCAGAACTGGCGCTAGGAGGTGCAGAGTCCGCAGCCTGCACACTCTCAGTTCTTTTAGGTGGCCGGCCTCATCGTCGTGGGGGTGGCACCGCAACCGGGCATTCAAGGTCTAGATGCGCTGGTTTGAGACGGTTAATGGTAAAAGTCTCATCCCGACCGCCGATGTCGAGAACGCAGGTTGTCCCATTATGGCGCACCACCTTGTAGGGTCCTTCGTATGGTCGCTGCAGGGGTGGTCTGTGCGCGCCTCAGCGAACGAAAACATACTTGCTCTGTTGTAGGTCCTTGGGAATGAAAGAGGGTGTTGTTCTGTGATGGGACGTCGGGACTGGGGCAAGTGTTCCAAGCTGCTCCCGGAGTTTAGTTAGCACCCCAGCAGGTGTGTCCTCTGGGCCATGGGGTGCTGCCACAAACTCACTGGGAACTGTGAGCAGGGTACCATAAACCAGTTCGGCCGATGATGCGGCCTGGTCCTCCTTGGGTGCTGTGCGGATACCAAGCAGCACCCGGGGGAGTTCATCAACCCAGTCTGGCCCTCGGAGGCGTGCCATCAGGGCTGACTTCAAGTGCCTGTGGAAACGTCCCACCAGGCCATTGGACTGCGGGTGGTAAGCAGTCGTTCGGTGGAGCTGGGTTCCAAGTAGTTGTGCCAGTGCAGACCACAAAGCCGATGTGAACTGCACACCCCTGTCTGAAGTGATGTGGGCTGGGAGTCCGAACCGTGCCACCCAGCTGGTAATCAGGGCTCTGGCGCATGTCTCCGTGGCTGTGTCAGCGAGTGGGATAGCTTCCGGCCACCTCGTGAACCTGTCCACCATGGTGAACAGGTATCTCGCTCCTCTCGAAACTGGCAGTGGGCCGACGATGTCCACATGGACATGTTCAAACCTCCCATGTGTCGGCTGGAAGGGTTGCAGTGGGGCCCTCACGTGCCTCTGGATTTTGGAGGTTTGACAGTGTGTGCATGTCCTGGCCCAGTGCCCAACCTGCTTGCGTAGGCTGTGCCACACAAACCTGTCTGCGATCAGCCGGATGGTCTCCCGGATGGAAGGGTGGGCTAAACCGTGCAAGGCGTTGAAAACGCGATGCCTCCAAGCGGTCGGAACAAAGGGCCGAGGTTGCCCCGTGGACACATCGCAAAGGAGCTTCTTACCTTCGGGCCCAATGGGTATGTCTTTCAGGTGGAGTCCTGAGACTGCGGTTCGGTATGCTGGCATCTCTCCGTCCAGTCGTTGAGCCTCAGGTAATGCCACATAATCCACCTCCGGAGACAGAGAGGGCACTGATTGGATGGAGATTCGTGACAGCGTGTCTGCCACCACGTTGTTCTTCCCAGAGATGTGCTTGATCATGGTGGTAAACTCCCGAGATGTACGACAGATGGTGCTGTTGGCGGCCCGACCACGGGTCCGACACTTTGGCAAATACGAAAGTGAGGGGCTTGTGGTCTGTGAAGACCGTGAACTCTCTCCCTTCCAGGAAATACCTGAAGTGCCGGATGGCAAGGTACAGGGCCAGCAGCTCCCTGTCGAAAGCGCTGTACTTAAGCTCCGGGGGTCGTAGGCGCCGGCTGAAGAAGACGAGCGGCTTCCACTGCCTTCGATGAGCTGCTCGAGCACGCCGCTAACTGCCGCGTCGGAGGCATCCACAGTGAGGACAGTGAGGACATCGACCCGGGGTGGACCAGGAGCGTGGCGTTTGCTAGTATGTTCTTGGCTTGTTCAAAGGCCGCTGTCACCTCCTCTGTCCAGGTGACCTCTTTGACCTTGCCGGACATCAAGCCGAAAAGGGGCCGCATGATCCGGGCCGCTGAGGGCAGGAAACGGTGATAAAAGTTAACCATCCCAACAAATTCCTGCAGGCCTTTAACAGTGCTGGGTCTGGTGAATTGGCAGATGGCTTCAACTTTTGCCAGCAGGGGCACAGCTCCATGGCAGTTGATCCAGTGTCCCAAGAAGTCGATGGCGGGTAGGCCGAACTGGCACTTGGCGGGGTTGATAGCCAGGCTGTAGTTGCTTAGGTGGCAGCAGAGCAGGCATAAATGTGCTAGATGTTTCTGGAATGCAGAGGTGGGAACACAGGAGGTTGATGATATGTGTATAAGACAGCAGCAGAAGTGATTGCCAGAATTGGGGAATCGGAGATGAGGTGACGATGGGCTGAGTGGCCTGTTGAGTGATGGCAGCTACATCCTCTCTCTGCAGGAGTGAAATGCACTGTGGTTGCAAGGCCGAGGACCCAGCAAAGCTCTACATCATTCCCCAGCAGACAGCTGCCAGCTAATGGATCAACCCCACCTGTAGGTAGGTCATCCCACTAGCCTGGAACTGTGCCCTCTTACTCCACCCTAATGGGACCCCTGTTCAACTACCAACCTCCGGCCTCTACACCCTTGCCCATCTCTGTAATCCTCTCCCTCCCCATCCCTGTGAACTCCTCTGGCCCCACATCCCTCCCCACCTTTGCCGGTCTCTCCCTCACTTACACTCCTAAAATATCACCCTTAGACAATATTGGCCAGAGGAGGTCACAGACAGGGAGGGGAATAGTGGGGGGGAGGGGGTCACTGAAATGGGGAGGGCAGCAGGGAAGCGAGGGGGTCACGTAGATGGCTGGAGAGGGGGATAGAGAGCCAGGGCTCTCTGTCCTTGTTATAGTCAGTTCTGTAGCTGTTTCTTGGTGGAGAGGAGGGACTGCGTAGATGCGGTGTGTCTGGGATCCGTTTCCTCACTGACTGCCCCCTTTCTCTCCCTCTCACCCCCCACAGGAGGCTCCCACCCGCCTGCGGATCACCTGCTCTTGTTCCTGTGGCTTCGAGGAACATTGTGGAACCATCCTCCTCCATCACAGCCTTAGCTCTCCTTCCCCTCTCCCCCCCCCCACCTCCCCCTTCAGGCTGTGTGCAGCAGCGATGGTTCTCGGAGGGGTGCAAGAAGTGGCTGCTCCCAAAGACGCGTACACACTCATCTCATGCCATGCAAGGTGGGAGCCTTTGCTCTGGAGTCAGCCATCCCTCTGACTCTCTTGCTGCGTGTCCTGTTTCTCCCCCATCCTCACCACCCACCCCCCCATGACTGCATACTCGATGGACCGATACCAGGTTCACAGTCTCTGGATTTCCTGAGAATATTCCAACATCACATCCCCTACCCCTCCATCCACTCTCCTGGTGTTCTGGATCAGTCTGAAGGTCCCAAGTGTTTTTCTCACTCTCCCCCCCCCCCCCCACCCCCAGGTGTTTCTAGATCAGTGCTGCACCATGTGAGAGGTTGTTTTCTCCCATATCAGCATTCTGGGAAAGTTCCGGACAGTGCCTGGAGGCTGACAGAGAGGAGCTGAGCAAGATTGCTGGTCATTCATGCCACCTTGGATTGCTGCATTTCTAGATCGATGCAGTGTGTTGCATGTTCTAGATCACCATGTTCCAACAGATGGGCCCATCCTCCTGTCCTGAATAAGAGCCAGTTTAACTGGAACGGTCTGCTTCTCCTGGTTAGTGCCTCGACACACAGGATCACGATTGTTCTGGATCAGCGTGGAGCCGGACAGGGCCGCCCAATGTTCAGGATAAATCTAACACTGGGAAGGGTGTCCACTGTTCAGGATCACTGAGTCATTAGGCAGGATGCCCTGTTTTTCTGGATCATTGTGGCACCAGGCAAGACTGCCATTGTTCTAGATAATTGGAGCACATGGTTGCTGTACTTGATAAGCATGACACTGGAGAGGATACTCTACTGTTCTGGATAATGGTGGCACAGGGAAGGAACTGCCCCAATTCTAGATCAGCTATGGTTCAGGTTGGCAGTTGGCAGCATCGACCACTGTTGTAGATCAGTGTTGCCCTGAACAGGGTGAACTCATCTTCTAGATCAGAGCGGTGCTGGCCAGGACCCACCGGTGTTCTAGATTGGCGTGTTGCCAGGTTCATCTGTGTTCTAGATCAGCGCAGCACAAGGTAGAATCACCCATTGTTCTTGATTGGCAGTGTGTAAAGCAGGAGAGGCAGTGTTCTAGATGAGGCTGATGGAGGTGCAGTGGATCAGCCAGTGTTCCAAATAGTTGTGGCACTATGTAGAATGTCATGGTAGCACTGGCCAGGATCAGCTGGGATCTAGTTAGTGTTTTAGCCCACAGTCACTCCAGATGGGATTCAGAGAGTCTTCTAGGTCAGGGTGGTAATGAGGTGGATTTCTTAGTGATGTGGCACTGGACCGAGTCAATTGTGTTGTGGAGCAGGAGAACGCCAGGCAGGATCAGGTGATGTTCTAGATCATCCTGCGCCCAGGACAGATTTGGTTAGTGTTCTAGATTGGTGTGGCATTGTACAGTGTCTGTTGGTGTTCTAGATCAGAGTTGTAGCAGCCAATATTTTAGATTCAGGTGACACCAGGTGCAGAGTTGACTGGTGTTCTAGGTCAGAGCAGTACCAGACAGAACCAGCCATTGTTCTAGTTCAGAGTCATGGTGGGCAGAGCCAGCTGGTATTCTGGATTGATGTGGCATTTGTGCTGAGACAGATGGCACCAGTATGTGTACTGGATATATGGAACCTGGAGACTACCGAGAACCCCACACCCACACTCACCCCATGCTCTGGGAACAGTGGGGCAATCTGACTCCGTGGGGACAGGACTGGATGGGTGGAATGACCCCTAACATTCCAGGTTAAAGCTCGGGGTGTGGAGGGGAGGAGACCCACAGGATACATTCATGGCCGATCCAGGGATCCACTCTGGCCTCTGCACCTCCCCCCTGCCCCTGTCTGTATGTTCACCCTCCACCCCATCCTGCCTTGTCTGCGTTTGTGTCTGTGTTGCATGTCAACCTGAGAAACACGACCTACCATCCATCAGCTCTTTTACCTGTGTGCAGGTCAGATCAATAAAAGATCAGAGACAAGGTAACCTTGTGATGTTGGCTCTCATTGTGTCCCTGCCACCCTTCCTCCTCTGCACCTTTGCCCCACTGGTTCCAGAATCATTTCAAGCCTCCATAGGTCATTCCATGTATAGTTCCTGTCAGCTGAGGTACAGGATGATCACCCTCCCATGTTCTTTATGCAGTACCCTCCGTCCTTCTCCTGTCCATGGGACAAATTCCCTAATTCTGGGATAAATGTACCAATCTATGGGGGAGAAACCACTGGATTCCAAAATCAATTTCCAAACTGTGGGATAAACTCCCCAATACAGTGGTAAGTGTTCAGATCATTGGTATAAACAACCAAATCCCAGTACAAATCCTGAATCAAGGGTATGTACTCCTAAATACCAAGATAAGTGTCCCAATCCAGGGCTAAACCCCTGAATCCTAGTATAAATCATAAAACTAGGATAAACTTACCAATCCTGGGATAAATGTCCCAACTATGGGATAAACCACTGGGTGCCACTATAAATACTCAAAACTGTGGGATAAACCCCCAATGCTGGATTTTGTTTCCCAGAAACAAAACCACGCTATGGGATTTAATATCCTGTTCTCTGCAGGACTGGATGTCCTCCTCCTCCTCAATCCCCAATAGAACCCTAGGCCGCACTTCTCCAATTGCCCCAGGGGCCAAGGGCTGGGACCTTGTCTGATTGCGTCAGATGAGGGGCGGGGTCAGTACGCTGGGACGGAATGCCCTCGAGAAAAATCGGGGGACGGAGTTGTTAACTGTGGGTGCCGCCCATTGGATAACGGAAGGAGCGTGACCTCAACCTGCCCTTGGAGACAAGTGGGACCAGTGGAAGGGGCTCGGAGCTACTGTTGGGTCAACAAACGGGGCGGGGCGTTGCCTCTAGAGACGGAAGTAAGCATGGGGCTCGGTTGCCCCTGGAGACCTTTGGGCGGGACCAGCAACGGTTGAGGGTTCCGATTGTCAGTTGCCCGTTGTCCCTGGAGACGAGGGCGGAACGATTTTTATATGTTGCGTTCACCTACGGACGGGCGGCGCAGGTACAGAGTAGTGTTTCCAGTGAGAGAAGGCTTCGAGGTAGGGCAGAACCCGGGAGGGTTCCGAGGAACCATGGCCTCCTCGGTGAACTCAAACAACCTGCCTAGTACGTCGGTCAGCAAAACCAAGACGAAGAAGAAGCACTTCGTGTCGCAGAACGTGTCGGTGTTCAGAGCGGGCAACCCGGTGGTCAGCGTCTTCATGTGGGGTGTCAACCACTCGGTGAGGGCAGGGCAGGGCCCAAGGTTGAGGTACTGGTCGGGGGGTTTATGAGGGAGGGGTTTGTGGGGGAGGGGTGGGGTGTGAATGGAGTTGCGGCTGTGAGGGGAGGAGCTAAGGGGAAGGGTTAGGGGTTGTGGGGGAGGGGGAATTTTAGGGCTTGGTTTGTGAGGGAGGGAGAGTGGTAGTGGGGATGTGGTCGGGATGTGTTGGGGAGCGGGGTTGTGGGGGATGGGGTGGGGGTTTGTAGGGAGATGTGGAAGTTGTGGGGGGTTGAGGCTTTTGGGAGATATCCTGTGGGTTGTGAGGGGTGTGTGTGTGGGGTTGCTGGGGGGGTGAGGGTAGAGGGGAGGTGTTGTGGGGTGTGGTCTGGGACAATGGAGAGGAGGAGTGGTGTTGGGGCTGTTCCAAAGGGAGTCCCTGACTCTCCTCTCCCTGGCAGATCAATGAACTGAACCACGTCCCAGCCCCAGTGATGCTCCTGCCCGATGACTTCAGAGCGAACAGTAAGATCAAGGTGAACAACCACCTGTTCAACAAGTAAGCAGGCATTCACTACAGCCGTAATCCGGAAAGTCTGCCTCCCTGTGGTATGCTCAGCCTATAGCACTTGGAGCCCCGATCAGCAAGCAGTCCCTCCCTTCTCCTCTCCTTCAGTCTCCTTCCTCTTTCAATGTGCTTCTTAACACCTGTGCTCCTGATTTAGATTTGTGTCAAGTTGCTACCTGTTCCAGAGCTAAGGTCCTCAGCAGCTGAAAGAGGAGGGAGAGAGACCAGAAAGTGTTAGGAGGAGAATTGAGGCGAGTTGTTGGCAAATGTATGAGTGGAGATGGGTTGTCCTGAGGTCTGATGAAGACCGAATGGTGCATCTGGTCTAATTTAACAAAATTTTTCCTCCATATACGTTAAGTTGGAGGTAGCTTAGAGAAACTTCACTGGGTCATTTCCTGGTAGGGGAGGTGGCTGTTGCCTAATGAAGAATGAGTGCTCATTGTCCCAACCTGCCCATTCTCTCTCCATAACTCGTGAGCTTGTCCTCACAGAAGAATGAGGCGTGGCCTTGTAAAGGTGTGTAAAATCAAATCGATAAGATGAATATGTTGCCCTTCCAGTTCTCATTGAATCTTCACGGTGAGAAGGGAAAGATTTAAAGGTTTATTTTATTCTCAAAGTATGTATGTACAATACAACTCTGATATTTGTCTTATCCAGATAGCCATGAAATACAGAAAGGCCGTACATCAACACCACCCCCCTCGCCCCCCCCCCCACACACACACACAACAAAACTCGCAAACCCCAAAATGCCCCACCCCATCCCACAGGAAAAAGTGTGACAATAGCATCAAATCTCCCACCCGTCCCCACAATCCCCGAACCCCTCACTCGCGAAAAAAAACAGCAACTGTAACAACAAACCACCTCCCCACCACACACATGCAAAGAACTAACGGATCAGCCACAAGAAAGGAAACACCAAAAAACCAAAGGAGACCAATATAAAGTACAATCCAGTCACACAAATCTCAGACATCGAACTGTCCTTCTGTGAGTCGGAACACTCCTTTGGCTTCTGTTGGGAGCGATTGCTGACACCCCTCTGCATTTACCTCAATGCTTCAATCTTCAATGTTTTGAGATAGTTTGCGACCCCGTGTCCCATCTCTGGTCTTTTCCATGAGTCAGCTTGTGTTCTTGGTCCTTTTCGGATCCTCCTTTAACTCTCCAGACACAACTGAGCGCTGGATCATTCAATTGAGTTCTAAACTGCACATCATGGATTCTAACAGTTTCTGTAACACAAACAAGGCAAAAAGAGCAAGCAGAAAGTGTAGAAAATGTGAAATAATTTAAGAGATTTGCTATCTGGAAGATGTTGCCCGAAGAATTGTTGTTCATTGGTGCCATTTTGACTAAAGTTAATTTGGTAACATAAAACTTCCAATTTTTAACTCACCAATACTAGTTGTATCACTAATTAAGTGCTGAATTGTGCAAAAGTCTTAGGCACCTTAAATTATTAATATAAATTTTGTCTTAGTTTATTTTTTGTCTTTTGCATTAGTGTATCAGTAGAAAGGAGTGAATTTTAGATTTCCAGACATTCATTTTGCAAAACAATTAAATGTTATAGAAAAATGTTTGTATTTCATTAAAGAAAGTAACCTATTAGGTAATAGACCACTTTTAAATAAAAACTTGGTCTGTAGGTATAGTTCAGTGCATGATTAAACAAAGATAATGAACAGATCAATGACATAATGAGTTGAATGAACTAAATAGATTACAGGTTTCCCCCGCCATCCGAAGGTAGAGCATTCCTATGAAACGGTTTGTAAGCCGAAATGTCGTAAAGTGAAGAAGCAATTACCATTTATTTATATGGGAAAAATATGTGAGCGTTCACAGACCCAAAAATAACCTACCAAATTATGCCAAATAACACACAAAACCTAAAATAACAATAACATATAGTAAAAGCAGGAATGATATGATAAATACACAGCCTATATAAAGAAGAAATACTTTTCTATAATCATTGCACTGTCCACCGTAGTGAAAATCTCACGCAAGCGCTCTCGGTAGAAACATTCTCTCCAGTAACCTTTAAGCTGTGAAGCTGCCAAATCGTACCAAATAACACATAAAAATGCACAACCTATATAAAGTAAAAATAATGTGTGTACAGTGCATATCAATTACCGGAATCGGGAAGACAGCGCCGAGCACACTGATGATGGTGTGTTAGGCTGAGTCGTCGGAGGTTGGGGTGGTGGGGTGGTGCAGTGGTCCCCAACCTCTAGGCCGTGGACCAATACCGATCCGCGAAGCATGCAGGGGGTACAGCGGTAGCCAGTACGCACCCAGCACATCCTTAAGAAAAAAGCCGAAATAACCAAACTAATTAATTAGCTTGTTTATTTCTGCTTTTATCTTAAAGATGTGCTGGGTGCGTCCTGGCTACCGCTGCATTCTTTGCGGCAATGTATCGGTCTGCGGCCCGGAAGTTGGAGTGGTGGGACACTGGGGTGTCACCTCATCGTCGTCTGTTTCCATCAGGGCAGGCAGGTCATTTTCTATGTCTGCCTGCCTCGATGTTGAAGCTCGAGGTTCGTCGTCTGCTGTGGCCAATGTGGAAGGCTTGAAAAATGACAGTATGCTTGACTGCTTAGCCTGGCACATTTTTCTATCATACAGTTCTTTGTAAGCACTCAAACCGTCCTGCAAATATGCCCTAAACCGACGTACCCTTTCAAAATTAAAGTCGTATTTTTCTGCGATCATTGCAGCGAAAATCTCATGCATTTGCTTCATGTTCAGTTCCTGGATGACTTCACTTTCGGTCTGTTCGCTACTGCATTCAGTTTTGATTGTTATCCTTTCCTCTTCCAATTGCATCAGCTCTTCATCTATCAGTCCTTGGCCATGGGATGCCAAAACCTCTTCAACATCATCTTCGTCAACTTCCACAAGCCAAACTCACTTTGTCCTTACTTCGTTCACCACGATCGAAACGCTTAATTATGTCTAGTTTTGCGCTAAGTGTAATACCCTTACGAGCTTTTTTAGGCTTTTCCGATACCTTAGAACTCATCTTGCTAACGGATGCTCAAAATAAATTGACATAAAGCACAGATGCTCACAGGCAAGTGTTTCAGCAATGCCGGCTAGAATGCAATTCTGGGGGAGGAGCTTGGCTGCTCGGGGTGCACGCTGCCTTTTTTCGTAACAGTGAAAACACCTTCTGTTAGCGAAAGCAGGTAACTAATATAGGTCTTTAGTAACAGCAAGGTGTCGTAAAGTGAATGTTCAAAAAGTGGGGGATACCTGTAACTGAAACAGAAATGGGTGTAGAAGGAGTCAAACTGGGAGAAGGACAACCAGACTAAAAGATGAATCTGTGGCAGATCTGACACTTTAACATTCAAATAATCAATTCTTACACTGTGGCAAGAGTGAGTATAGCAGCAAGACACAAATGGTCTCTCTGAAGCGGAAATTTTGTGGCAGACGGGAGTGTCAAGATGTGCTGTCCAGGCTCTTCTGAAGAAGCACAAAGAAACTGGCAAGGTTGAAGACCAGAGTCGAAGTGGTCAGCCACAGAAACTGACTGCAGCAGATGAGAGATACATCAAACTGACGTCTCTTCTAAATCGGAAGAAGCCCAGTGCTGCGATCAGCTCTAAACTTGCAGAAACCACTGGAACATAAGTAGACCCCTCTACAGTCCAGAGAATTCTTGTCAGAAGTGCTCTTCTTGGAACCTTGCTGCCAAAAAGCCATTCTCCAACATGGAAACAAAGCCAAGAGACTCACCTATACACTAAAACACAAGGACTGAAGTGCTGAACAGTGGCAGTAAGTACTCTGGACTGGTAAGTCAAAATCTGAAAACTTTGGCTCAAAGAGGAGGCAGTTTTTCCATAGAAGAGCTGGAGAGCACTACATGGATGAGTGTCTGCCTATGCAATCCCATCAGGGAGGTGTCTTATCAGTCCCAATTTCATTCTACAGCATGACAATAAGCCCAAACACACAGCCAAGGTCATAAAGAACTATCTTCAGTGAAATGGAAGAACATGAAGTTCTGCAACAGATGGTATGGCCTCCACAAAGCCCTGATCTCAATTTTGAGGTTGTCTGGGATTACCTGGAGAGACAGGAGCAAGCAAGGCAGCCAAAATCTGCAGAAGAACTGTGGCAAGTTCTCCAAATCCTTGGAATAACCTACCAGCCGATTTCTTTATAAAACTGCAATGTACCTAGGAGAATTGAATTGATACAGTTTTGAAGACAAAGGATAGTCACACCAAATTTTGATTTATTTTTTTTTACTGCTTATTGCTCTTTATAATATTTGATGTTTAGAACTCTTCATTATTTTTGAAAGCATCTTCACTTTACAGAATTTTTTTTTGCATGTGCCTAAGCCTTTGCATAGTACTGGATAGGAAAGGTAGGGATATGGCCAAATGCAGGCAAATGGACTAGCTTGGATGGGAATCTTGGCTGATATGGACCATTTGGGCTGAAAGACCTTTTATTCTGCTGTATGACTCATGACTTCGTGAATTGTTGTAATCACCCACCCGTCATTTCCTCCATGAACCTACCATCATCATTGTGTAAAACTTGCCCCTCAGATCCCTTTTAAATCATTTCCCCTCTTGCATCAAATCCTCTAGTTTCAGGCTCCCTGACTCTGGGGAAAATTTGAATCAGGTTTATCATCACTGCCATATGTTGTGAAATTTGTTGTTTTGCAGTACCAGTACAGTGCAATACATAAAATATACTCTAAACTACAATAAGAAATGTATAAAAATTTACATTAAGTACGTAGTATATACAGTACTGTGCAAAAGTCATAGGCACATATATGGTGGTGCTAGAAAGTTTGTGTACCCTGTTGAATTCTCTCTATTTTTGCATAAATAGGACCTAAAATGTGATCAGATCTTCACCACAAGTCTGAAAACTAGATAAAGTGAACCTAATTAAATAACACAAAAAAAATTGTACTTAATTTTATTCCAATATTACATGTATTTGTTGGAAAAAGTATGCGAACCTCTTGGGTAATACCTTCTACAAAAGCTATTTGGAGTCGGGTGTTCCAATCAATGAGATGAGTTTGGAGGTGTGGGTTGTCGAGGTGCCCTGCCCTATGAAAAACACAGTCAGGTTACTGACAGAGCCTGCTCTTCTCAAGAAAGATCTGTTTATGTGCACCATGTCTCCATCAAAACAACTCTCAGAGGACCTTGTGTGAAGAATTGTAGAGATGCCGGAAGCTGGAAAAGCATTTCTAAAGACCTGAGTGTTCATTAGTCCACAGTAAGAGAAAATGCCTACAAATGGAGGAAACTCAGTACTGTTGCTACTGTCCCTAGGGGTGGGCATCCTGCAAAGATCACACCAAAAGCACAACGTGCAATGCTGAAGGAGGTGAAAAAGAACCTAAGGTTAACGACAAAAGACCTGCAGAAATCTTTAGAACCTGCTAAAGTCTCTGTTCATGTATCTACTATAAGAAAAACACTGAACAGGAACAGTGTTCATGGAAGGACACCACAAAAGGAAACCACTGCTCTCCAAAAAAAAAAAATTGTTCACAGATGTAGAACATCCAGGTGTCCCTTGTAAACTTGAGACATGCAGCAATGTTCTGTGAACACATGAGACAAAAGTTAAACCTTTTCCCCTTGGGGATGGGTGGAGAAAGAGTTCAGAACTGGGGGGACAAGGCGGGCAAGGAGAAAGCAGTTTCTGAATAAGTGGGGAGGGCCTATTTCAGGTGGAGAGTCTTATGTGGGAAACTGGCAGTAGTCTGGAATTTTTCCTTCAGAGAGCTGTGGAAATTGGGCCATTGGATGTATTCAAGGACAGAATAGGGTGTAGAGGGGAGAAGCTGGAGCCGTTTCTCCCCTTCACACTCCTCATAGCCATTGCCTTTCTTCCCCTTGATCCACAGGGAGAACCTCCCGAGCAACTTCAAGTTCAAGGAATATTGCCCCCAGGTCTTCCGTAACCTGCGGGACCGGTTTGGAATTGACGACACAGACTACCAGGTTGGTGCGGGTGCCTGTTACTTCCCCCACTCTGGATCCCAGACAGATATCTGGTGCCACCACACAACCCTCTCCACCCCACCCTCTCGTAGATATCTTGTGCCCTTTCTCAGGTACACGTGTCTTGCTTCCCCTCTTCCTGTCCTAATTGCCTGGACAATCTGGAATTTCCTGGGATAGAGAAGAGGTGGCTTCAATTATGATCAGGTTGAGCACTATCCCTGGAGTCTGACTGTACTGTCCCAGGAAAAAAGCACAAGGGTGAGCATTTGGATTTGTTTTATTATTGTCGCATGTATTGAGATACACAATGCATTGAAGTAGAACAAGGTGAAACAATAACAGAATGTAGAATAAAGTGTGACAGAAATACAGGGAAAGTGCAGGTAGACAGTAAGATGCAAGATCATAATGAAGTAGATTGTGAGGTCTAGATGTTGGAATTTGCGTGCACAAGTATAGTGAGGTACACATGATGGAAGAACTAGCAGCAGCATCACAGAATGTAAATTAAATGTAGAATTATACCATACAGTGGAACATGGTTTTAAAAAAAGCTTGTGTAGACACAATCCAAGACAAGTCCTTTGG